>NC_088402.1:67092057-67272057 GCF_034236695.1 Oncorhynchus nerka
TATCTACCAGCATGTTAAATGTGCAGCCCGAGGGAAAAAAACTCTAGACCACCTTTACTCCACACACAGAAACACATACAAAGGTCTCCCTAACCCACCATTTGGCAAATCTGACCATAATTCTAAAGCAGGAAGCACCAGTGACTCGGTCAATAAAAAAGTGGTCAGATGAAGCAGATGCTAAGTTACAGGACTGTTTTGCTAGCACAGACTGGAATATGTTCCGGGATTCTTCTGATGGCATTGAGGAGTACACCACATCAGTCACTGGCTTCATCAATAAGTGCAGTGACAAACCATCAAACAGGACTAAGATCGAATCATACTACACCGGCTCCGAAGCTCGTCGGATGTAGCAGGGCTTGCAAACTATTACAGACTACAAAAGGGAGCACTGCCGTGAGCTGCCCAGTGACACGAGCCTACCAGATTAACTAAATTACTACCACGCTCGCTCGAGGCAAGTAACACTGAAATATGGACGAGAGCATCAGCTGTTCCGGACGACTGTGTGATCGCGCTCTCTGTAGCCAATGTGAGTAGGACCTTTAAATAGGTCAACATTCACAAGGCCACAGGGCCAGATAGATTACCAGGATGTGTACTCCGAGCATGCGGTGACCAACTGGCAAGTGTCTTCAACGACATTTTCAACCTCTCCCTGTCCGAGTCTGTAATACCAACATGTTTCAAGCAGACAAACATAGTCCCTGTGCCCAATAACACTAAAGTAACCTGCCTAAATGACTGCCGACCCGTAGCACTCACGCACTCACTCATGTAGCCATGAAGTGCTTTGAAAGGCTGGTCATAGCTTACATCAACACCATTATAAAACCTAGACCCACCCAATTTGCATACCGCCCCAACAGATCCACAGATGATGCACTCTCTATTGCACTCCACAATGCCCTTTCCCACCTGGAAAAAAGGAACACCTATGTGAGAATGCTATTCATTACTACTCAGTGTTCAACACCATAGTTCCCTCAAAACTCATCACTAAGCTAAGGACTCTGGGACTAAACACCTCCCTCTGCAACTGGATTCTGGACTTCCTGACGGGCCACCCCCAGGTGCTAAGGGTAGGTAACACCACATCCGCCAGGCTGATCCTCAACACGGGAGCACCTCAGGGGTGCGTGCTCAGCCCTCTCCTGTACTCCCTGTTCACTCATGACTGCATGGCCAGACACGACTCCAACACCATCATTAAGTTTGCTAATGACACAACAGTGGTAGGCCTGATCACCGACAACGATGAGACAGGCTATAGGGGGGAGGTCAGAGAACTGGCCGTGTGGTGCCAGGAAAACAACCTCTCCGTCAACGTGATCAAGACAAAGGAGACGATTGTGGACTACAGGAAAAAGAGGACCGAGCATGCCACCATTCTCATCGATGGGGCTGTAATGGAGCAGGTTGAGAGCTTCAAGTTCCTTGGTTGTCATATCACCAACAAACTATCATGGTCGAAACACACCAAGACAGTTGTCAAGAGGGCATGACAAAACCTATTCCCCCTCTTGGAAATTGCACCCAAGGATGAACCTGACTTGAGGAGGTCTGCTACTTTTTTTCTGAGGTCTTGGCTGATTTCTTTTGATTTTTCCATGATGTCAAGCAAAGAGGCACTGAGTTTGAAGGTAGGCCTTGAAATACATCCACAGGTACACCTCCAGTTGACTCAAATGATGGCAATTAGCCTATCAGAAGCTTCTAAAGCCATGACATAATTTTCTGGAATTTTCAAAGCTTTTTAAAGCCACGGTCAACTTAGTGTATGTGAACTTCTGACCCACTGGAATTGTGATACAGTGAATTATAAGTGAAATAATCTATAATCTACAAATGTAAACAATTGTGTCATGCACAAAGTAGATGTCCTAATCGACTTGCCAAAACTATAGTTTGTTAACAAGAAATTTGTGGAGTGGTTGAACCTAAGTGAATGTAAACTTCCGACTTCAACTGTACATATTATCTCAATTACCTTGACTAACCGGTGCCCCGGCACATTATCTCTGTACCGGTACCCCCTGTATATAGCCTCGCTAGTGTTATTTTACTGCTGCTCTTTAATTATTTTTGATTTTTTTCTTATATTTTACTTATCTATTTTTTACTAAACATGTATTTTTTCTTAAAACTGCATAGTTGGTTAAGGGCTTGTAAGTAAGCAGTTCACTGTAAGGTCCACGCCTGTTGTATTCGGCGCATGTGACGAATACAATTTACAATGCACTTAGTTTTCAGGTTTGAATAAGAGATTGTATTCCCCTAAACTTAGGTGCCAGGCGCAGCTTCCAGTTGAAGCTCGCATCCGCTACAAGACCATGGTGCTTGCCTACGGAGCTGTGAGGGGAACGGCACCTCAGTACCTCCAGGCTCTGATCAGGCCCTACACCCAAACAAGGGCACTGCGTTCATCCACCTCTGGCCTGCTCGCCTCCCTACCACTGAGGAAGTACAGTTCCCGCTCAGCCCAGTCAAAACTGTTCGCTGCTCTGGCCCCCCAATGGTGGAACAAACTCCCTCACGACGCCAGGACAGCGGAGTCAATCACCACCTTCCGGAGACACCTGAAACCCCACCTCTTTAAGGAATACCTAGGATAGGATAAAGTAATCCCTCTCACCCCCCCTCCCCCTTAAAAGATTTAGATGCACTACTGTTCCACTGGATGTCATAAGGTGAATGCACCAATTTGTAAGTCGCTCTGGATAAGAGCGTCTGCTAAATGACTTAAATGTTAAATGTTAAATGTTATTGTTTTATTAGGGGCGGCAGGGTAGCCTAGTGGTTAGAGCGTTGGACTAGTAACCAGAAGGTTGCAAGTTCAGAAATCCAGAGCTGACAAGGTACAAATCTGTTGTTCTGCCCCTGAACAGGCAGTTAACCCACTGTTCCTAGGCCATAATTGAAAATAAGAATTTGTTCTTAAGTGACTTGCCTAGTTAAATGAAGATAAAATAGTGTGTATTTCTTTTCTTATCAAATGTAAGACTAAATGCCATTTGTAATATATTTTGTTGCATATATGTGTTTAATATCCTATTCAGATAAGAAAGTACCTGATCACAGAACATGCCATAGAATTCTAGAAAAATACCACCATTCACTAAAATTTATTCTTTCAGATGATCAATCCTGACAAAATAAGGAGGACTCAATATTTTCTAAGTTTTTCTCTATTTTCATTAGGAAGTTTTGTTAATGGCAGTTGTTTGGGAAAAGAGCATATAAGATACACATTTTAACAGAAGTACTTGAAGACTGGAGTTGGGAAATACTGCCATAGATATATCATATAGCATAAGCTAGAAACATATATTTTTTAGAAATGTAACAGCAGGTCTAGATAATGATGCAAGATGTGTTTGTGATGAGAGGACCCTTGGGGAGCGGGGCTCATGTGAAGATACAGTCATCACTGGGCCCAAAGGGATTGGTTGCCAAGGAGGGAATCAGACCGCCATGGTACACCTATCTCCCTTCTTAGCCCTTCCATTGTGCTAAGAAGCCACCAGGAACATTCTAAAAATGAAATGTGATTTATAAAATGAACAAATATGATACCAAGATCAGCAGCATGATAAAAATATGAAATGTGAATATTGGGGTAAGAATGATCATGAACCTCAACTAACACTCTCAAAAAAGGTTGTATAAATACAATAATAAGCACAACTCAATGGTCAAATCTCATGTTATCATAAAATCCACTCACAAGGAACATAGATTCACATACTGTATGTGGAAAAACTTAAAAGCAGACCAATGTTCTGTTGCATATAGCCCTTCTGATCTTCAATAAAAGGCATCAGCCAGAGGGTACTTAATGTCTAAGTACATTTCTGAATTGAAAGGACAGACGTGTTTGTTGCTGGCTGCACTGGGGACCCTTTGTTCTTCAATGAGGGGTGTAAAAAAACTGGTTCCTCTTTGTGTTCAGTGAGTAGCATGATTTACTTGAGCACAGTGTTAAAGTTCCCAATTAAAAGTGATTTACTGAGAAATACTGAGAGCCATCGTCAAAGAATGCATCTCACCTAAGCATCATAGTGAGTAGGGGGAGATCAAAATATTCAAAAGGCTCCCTCGTGAACAAATACATTTGAGGAGAATGCATGGACACACACACACTGATAAATAAATGCTTATGTTTTTCTTTCATCACCTATTATATCTGGAACTTGAATGATCTAGGCACTCTCTCAAGTTTAACATTGTTCACATAGGCCCTCAGGTCAAGTAAATGATTGGCAGATTTAATTTATTTTCAATGATTCAGGAAGAAATTAGGAATCAAAGTCCACGGGCCTGCCTGCGTATCATCTGACTCCATCATATATACACTTTGGAGTCTGCAAGAGGGCTATACATTAACACATTTGTCAGTGTGTTAATAGAACAGGGGCTGTTGCTCAACCCTGGAAGCAGTTTTATGGCTTCACAAAACATTCAGTTTCGGCGCCACTCTGTCAACAAAGAGATCTCCAGTCACAGAGCTACTGACTCCACTACGGCCTTTGCCCAATCAGAACGTAGCTAGACATAACACAGTCCCAAAAGAGCCTATCAGAGAACGGGAGTTAAGGAGACCAGCTATTCATAATTCACCCTGATGATGTCCTATGTTATGATATAGAGATAGACTTGGGCATAGGATCATGTAAATTACTGGTGCTACACTACATGTATGGCACAGATGCTATAGTATTTGTGTTGGTCATGTAGCCTGGTCAAGAGAGTTAAGTGGTATCTGATAAGAATATCTTTCAGGAAGACAGGTGTTAATTACTGTAGCTATCAAACAGCACTCTGGTTTCACCTAAGAATTTCCACTCATACTTTGCGCGGACATCATTGAGATTTGATGTATATGATGCAAACATCCAAAACTCAATTGTATCCAAACAAAACAACAAGTAAAATAGTATTTGCAAACACATATTTATGATCTGATTTTGATTATATTTAGAAATGCAAGCAAATTATTTTGAAGAGCTGAAAAGGAGGAGCTAACTCAACTTTACAAAACAATATGAAAATGCTTATTTATCTAAAATACCGGTATTTGGTACTGCTGCTGCAAGTAAATTAAACAGACATTTGAAATGGCACCACAATCCATCGAGATACATTACCTTCAAACAACTTATTTTGCCTGAAATGGATTTCAACATGTAATTTTGTTCTACTCACTATTAATTCTATGACAGTAAAATGCACGTGATTTATTATATTCTACTACTCCAAAAATGCCTGTTTCCAGTCATAGTGACAGGTAGACACTCGGTAGGTGTGAGAACACCTACCTCATGATGAACGTGACATGTGCCGTGGAAGAGAAACAAATCCAGCAGTCTCCTGTTCAGGAAAACAAAGACGACACCACCGCGCACCACCCGGAAACGGCTCCCTCTGAAATGCAACCTCATACACCAACTTCAAACTATCCAAAAACTGCATGGACTTACTTAGCCGACTTGGTTACAGGAGCTAAGCCAGAGCTAAAGAAATAAGGCTTGGGGGGAAAAGAGATGTTGGTAGCTGTGATGTGTGTTGAGAAAAATGCATCAGTGTTATCACTGTGGGTTATGCAAGAATAGCTTGGTGTAAACCTTTGCCTGGTACAGCACTGGGGCCCAGCCTGCACGTGGCCATGGAATCCTACCCTGAAGAATTCCTAATTGCCCTTCCTGAACAGGAAGCTGTCGGAGCAGCCGGACTCACCCAGGGTCTCCTGCCTGGGTTATCACATATTCCACCAGCCTCCCTTTTCTCCCAACGGTACTATTTTTAGGCTTATTTTTAAGACAACTGAGGGCATTAGGTGTATGGGAGGCATGAGGAGAGACTCCCATCATTGTAATGTATAGCCTGAGCCAAAACCCTTAAAAGTATTTACAGTAGGATAGGGACTTTCCCATGTACTGTTCTGTATCACTATCCAAGGCAGGAATCCTAACTGATTCTTTCACACACAAAAATGTACATTTACACAGATTTTACACAAACTGGTTTGGTCATTTATTGGGTGTCATTTTATTTAATCAAATCTTTATACCTAGCTACAAGCGACATTATTTAGATATGCTCTTGCCCTCGATGGTGTGTGTAAAACAGTAACAGAATTGTTTGTGGCCAACTGCATATTCAAAATGAAGTCTGCAGGACGCAGTGTAGTAGTGACTTTGAGCCCAGCGCCATAGACCTGTTTGCAGTGACAATGGGGTGAGGAAGATGGGTATCAAATGTACAGATGAAAGGGGTTCTGTAGATTTAAGGCTTTCTGTCTTTGGTCATTCAAAGGAAGCAGCTGCCGACTGCACAGAGCCTGGGCCTATTCATGTGGTGCTGGGGCACAGACATGGACCACGCCAGCACACACCAGGGTTGGGCTCAATTCAGAATTTTGTAATTGACACCCCACAGGATGTAGAGTTAGAATTTGAGTGACAGGAAGTAGAATTTAAATCTGTGCTATTCAAACAAATTCCACTCAGTCATACTGTCTGTAGTCATAAAAACAATTAGGCTAAATACATTTATATTATTATGTTGGGTAACGGATCAGATCTCAGAACTCATTAAGAGGCAGCTTCTATCTTCAATATAATCATTCATTCAGAAGGTTAAACCTATGGGTTTTAGGCCTGCAGTAAATTAAATTAGATTATCAGGTTAATTTTTCATTAGGTTATAATAATCCATGCCTTCTGGGAATGTTATAAAGTCCAACAGTTATGGGTTGAGTTAGAAATTTGACTGTCAGAAGTATTAAAATCAACCAATGTCAGCGTTTATCCAAATGTTTAAAGTGCGTGTGGACGACAGAGAGAAACAAAATGGTGTAGTTTGAGGCAATGTGGCAGAGAATGATGTGGGTGCTGGAGATGGGAGTGTGAGCAGGTGTGATGTAGTTGTCATTTGTATGTTTCGTATTGTCTAAAAATATAAAATAAATTCATACGAAAAATTAAGGAAAAATGAAAAGCGTGCAACAGCATTCCGATTATTCACTATTAATACGATTTATATGATTTACATTCTTCATTGTAACCACAATGTCACAAATAATTAACACACACACAGCAGATTAACTTGGTCAAAGCATGTCTTTATTAAAGACTATCAGAAAGAATGTTGGTAATTATTTATTTAGATCCAAAGCCACGAATGAGTGAGCCACTCAGCTTTATGCTGACAAATCCTTGCTGCACTCTCTTTCATTCCGTTTCTTCACATCAGCAAAGGACTCTGTGTTTCAGAGACGTACTTTATGTAGAGGGGCTATCACTCTGTCACACTGTGGTGAATAAAGCCTGTTTGTTATTTAAAACCAAAAGCCTATTTTTCTAAATTCGTCAGTCCACATGTCAAGTGTAAATGCGCCATTGTATTTACCCACGTTCTCTCTCAACTCCAGGACCACCGCCAGCATATATATATATATTATAATGCAGGACACTAGTGCCAGAGAAGAGAGACTTTCGGACTGAAAACACATCCATTCATTTATGAAAAGATAGTCAATTTGTGCCACAGTTTAGACTATCGATAGATCAGCTTTCTAACTCCCCCTTGTGATAGTGTGGTGCAATGACAGAATTACACAATTTACCACAATCTGCCTCCATCTACCACAAACCGTAACGGCATAAACTAGAACCCTTTAAAGAAAGAACCATTGCAGAACATGAGAGTTGCGTTGAATCTGACAGGTCACTCACTCATCCAGATACCAAAAAATGTATCTCCTTTCTCTGGAAACAATGTTCATATACTCTTTTAACCTTTGTGCTTAGAATAGCCGATTATATTTCTACCGACCATTTTATTTGTTTGGCATCTTTTTGAAGGCCTCATGGTCAACTTGAGGGTTAAACTAAGGCATTCTGGGAAATGTGCACGCATGCATTCAAAGAATAAAAATAAATGGAAGGAATGTATTTAATGTATCATACACCACAGCCAGAATATTGAATCTACATTATTACTGTGGCTAAAATAACATTTAATTAACAATGACATCATGCATCCCCATGGCTCATGAATATTGTAAATCCAAATCTCTGAAAAACCAAGGATAGGCCCAAAGGGTATGAAAAGCCCTTTCCACTGTTGAGATTCAAATGTCACTCAGTCTTCTGTATCATGTTGCCTGCAGCTTGAGCCTCCATCCCCAGCACAACAGTAGATATTTGCATCCGAGGCAAATCAGTTTGGCTCTGTCCACAAAGAACATCTGGTATATTTCATGTGTTATTATGGGTGTGGAACTGTGGATAGTTTATAGAGCTTCACATATATTCCGACCGAGGGAAGACTAAACAGACATACAATTATCTTAATACATGAAACAATGAGCATAATGTATACATGTAATCTTTTGAGTAGTAATACATTTCTAATGTAAATTAGGTTTGATAGTACCGTAAAAAAAATATGGATTTGAGGGTATATAACCCACAAACTAAGATTTGCTTATCAATACATTGAGCAGATAATGATTTAGGGTACAGACACATTTTCAACACTTTCTTGTAGAACAGGTTAGTATTAGTCTTACCAGCCAAGAGTTTCAGGTCTGGTAATTAATTAAATAGTTATATTACCTTTAGTGTCGATGGATCCAAAAGTAATGAACATGCATGCCTAGTTAACTCCTCAGCCTTTAAAGACTACACTTTCATTTTCCTATGCAAAAAAACTTTGCATTAGTTGAGCGGATGCTTTGCGGGGTTAGGAGAAAAGGATGCTCTGTGCCACCCTGACCCTATCCCTGCCCCAGTAAAAAAACAACCAACATGCAAAGCAGCCTTCAACGGGGTCCTCCGTCAACACTCACCCTCCATTAGGGCTCAAACAGAGGATATCAACAAATAACAATGACAAAATCTGCTGTCTGTTTCTGTGCGATGGGTCTTGTACTGACACTGCTTTACCAAACATTTCCCAACTAGCACATTTGGTTCCTTGGAAGTTGTGGGAACATAGTGTATGTTTTTGGTTTTTAAAAAGGTTGTGGGAACAAAGCCATACATTTCCTGCCTGGTAAAACAGAATGTTTTTTCAACATTCTGAAAACACAAGTGTGCATTTGGTCTGTTCTGGGATGGTTTATTTTTAGGATGCAGGGAGGTTCTGAGAACATTTTACTCTGGTTCCTGGAAAGTGTTTTTATGGAGGTTGTATTAATGCTCTGAGAACAGAAATATATTTGGAGTTTTTTAAATAACTTCCTTAAAAACGTTCACTGAAAGTTTCAATACAACTTTTAATAACACTGCTAGCTGACTTGGCGTAAACTTTTTTTTATTGATTTTTTACTTCAAGTACAGATAGGAAACATGGAAATTCATATTTTTTCATTTTAAGGGGTGGATCAGCTTAATATTGCGGAAAGAATGTTGCTTCCATCAATGTAATTGTCTGCATCATTTCCAGTCCCCCATACATTTTTTTGGTAAATATATTTACATTTACGTCATTTAGCAGATATATATATCCATACACGCATTCACACATACCTATATAGACATATATACATTAATTTCCTTAGGCATTAAACATGCAAAATGTAATTCTTTATTGTGATGCGGCATCAGTGAGATTCAAACCTATAATATTCCATTCTCTATCCAGGGAATTAGTCCACTGCAACCACCAGGATGCACGCTATGTTTATGCAATATTGGAGATAGTTTGGTGAGATCTGACATGCCCCCTGAGCCCACTCTTGACACCTATCCCAAATGGGAACTACACATGTGGCTCATGTGCACAGTGCAATAGTACTATAAAAACGTCTTTCTTCAGACACCCACATCCAGGTCGAAAGATCCATGTTAGGGGTATCATCTCATGCAAGACCAAGGGAGTAATCTATCTCAACACCTGTTCATGTGGAAAAGCCTATGTAGGACAAATAAAAAGACAATTAAAACAACACATAGCTGAACACCGCAGCTCAATCAGGTGTAAGAACATTGACTATCCAGTAGCAGCTCACTTTGTTGAAGCTAACCATCCCATCTCCTCCCTCAACTACACAGGCAATGAGCATGTTGCTCTACCAAGGAGAGGAGGTAACATCGAGATCCTACTACTACAAAGGGAGGCTTACTGGATATCCTATCTAAAAACATTGACCCCTAGTGGTCTGAATATTGACTTTGATCTCTGGCCCTTCTTATGAACACATTTTCCTTTATGAACAAGTCTTACAATTATTATTATTATTTTTTACAGCTTATTAGCGTACAGTACACCTAATATGTTCCCTGTGTTGATGATGTTCATTATATATTAAGGTTGAACCAAAACAAAAATGAAATTATGTGAAATTGAAAGAAACAATGTATGTTGATGCTAATATGATGTACAATATTCCATTATGTTTCTATATGATAACAATAGCATAATATATTTAATATGCCATATACAATTTTTTAACATTTTCACATTTTTTTATTAACTTAATCATTATGACACCCCTCGCAGTACTGTCATTGGTTACACTAATTGCACTGTGTGTCTACATAACCTGGTTCAAGTACTCATGACATTACTGTCACTGATGTGATGTCAATGATGTGATCTTCCTGTCTGGGTTGGCGCCCCCCTTGGGTTGTGCCGTGGTGGAGATCTTTGTGGGCTATACTCGGCCTTGTCTCAGGATGGTAAGTTGGTGGTTGAAGATATCCCTCTAGTGGTGTGGGGGTTGTGCTTTGGCAAAGTGGGTGGGGTTATATCCTTCCTGTTTGGCCCGGTCTGGGGGTATCATTGGATGGGGCCACAGTGTCTCCTGACCCCTCCTGTCTCAGCCTCCAGTATTTATGCTGCAGTAGTTTATGTGTCGGGGGCTAGGGTCAGTTTGTTATATCTGGAGTACTTCTCCTGTCTTATCTGGTGTCCTGTGTGAATTTAAGTATACTCTCTCTAATTCTCTCTTTCTTTCTCTCTCTCGGAGGACCATGCCTCAGGACTACCTGGCATGATGACTCCTTGCTGTCCCCAGTCCACCTGGCTGTGCTGCTGCTCCAGTTTCAACTGTTCTGCCTGCGGCTATGGAATCCTGACCTGTTCACCGGACGTGCTACCTGTCCCAGACCTATTATTTGACCATGCTGGTCATTTATGAACATTTGAACATCTTGGCCATGTTCTGTTATAATCTCCACCCGGCACAGCCAGAAGAGGACTGGCCACCCCTCATAGCCTGGTTCCTCTCTAGGTTTCTTCCTAGGTTTTGGTCTTTCTAGGGAGTTTTTCCTAGCCAACGTGCTTCAACACCTGCACTGCTTGCTGTTTGGGGTTTTAGGCTGGGTTTCTGTACAGCACTTTGAGATATCAGCTGATGTACAATGGGCTATATAAATCAATTTGATTTGATTACCCTGAGGAAGGCACAGAGATGCTGAAACGTTGGTAAATACCCATTAAATTGCTGGGAGATTATACATGGAGTGTGCGACTTTCTTTATTTTGATAGTTTATCCTCCGTTAGTCAGCACCTCTACACAAACTATTATTCTGGGTGTGCGCCAGCTCATATTTGTTTTTTACATATCTGGGAGATACAACCTTCCCAGCTTTCCAGATATTTAAGTATCTTTAATTTACAATCTGTAGAATCTATGAGAATAGAAAGGTTCAGAACTTCTGAGAAGCATCACAGTTGAAAAATATATGGCAAATAGAAATCCTATATAGATGGTGTTAAGAGATAGATTGGAGGATTGAATGGAGCTGAAGGGTGGGACTAATAACAAATGTAAAAGCAAATGTAAAATATACTGTGTCTGTAAACTGTACACTACCTTTCAAACGTTGGGGGTCACAGAAATGTCCTTGTTTTTGAAAGAAAATCACATTTTTTTGTCCATTAAAATAACCCCAAATTGATCAGAAATACAGTGTAGACATTGTTAATGTTGTAAATGACTATTGCAGCTGGAAATGGATGATTGTTTATGTAGATAGAGGCCCATTATGAGCAACCATCACTCCTGTGTTCTAATGGCACGTTGTGTTAACTAATCCAAGTTGATCATTTTAAAAGGCTAATTGATCATTAGAAAACCCTTTTACAATTATGTTAGTACAGCTGAAAACTGTTGTTTTCATTAAATAAGCAATAAAACTGGCCTTCTTTAGACTAGTTGAGTATCTGGAGCATCAGCATTTGTGGGTTCAACTACAGGCTCAAAATGGCCAGAAACAAAGACTTCTGAAACTCGTCAGTCTATTCTTGTTCTGAGAAATGAAGGCTATTCCATTTGAGAAATTGCCAAGAAACTGAACACCCCGTACAACGCTGTGTACTACTCCCTATTGGCAAGTCTGAGATATGGCTTTTTCTTTGCAACTCTGCCTAGAAGGCCAGACTGGTGTTTTGCAGGTACTATTTAATTTAAAACTGGGAACAGTTGCAGTTCTGTACTGGAGTAGTCTCTGGAATAGTCTCTCTTTGTTGGTCACATAGCCTCCCTGTGTCAGGGAAGAGACACTGACGTGACACTAGAAGCTTTTCATCACTCTGGGATTAGATTGTCTGAGACAAATGTATTCTTAACACTCCTCAAGCTCTTAAACCAGTTATAACTTTCCCATCTCTGCACCAATCAGAACTCCTCTTCTCCAGTTCTACAACCAATCACAGTTCAGCTTCCAGGCTCTTCAGTGGTCTGCAGCAAACTTGGACTCCCTCACACACAGAATGTCCATGCCGTCCACCTACACCCAGAGACAGGAAAGTCAATTAAGCAGATATAACGTACATTCACTGACTGTGCGTCTCCTACCTTGAGGCCAGGAATATAGTCTCTTCTCGAAGTACTCGGTGCTAGCAGATGACCTCTACAGACGCCCCATGCCAAACTTGTGGTTCTCATAGATGAAGATACATGACAGCTGCCACAGATCCACCATGGGGCGGCAGGGTAGCCTAGTGGTTAGAGTGTTGGACAAGTAACCGAAAGGTTGCAAGTTGAAATCCCCGAGCTGACAAGGTACAAATCTGTCGTTCTGCCCCTGAATAGGCAGTTAACCCACTGTTCCTAGGCTGTCATTGAAAGTAAGAATTTGTTCTTAACTGACTTGCCTAGTCAAATAAAGGTAAAACATAATATGATTATGTGAAGGAGAGACAATCTGGGATTGACACTACTTGTGTACTGTGAAACTATTGATATATAGACATTGATTCTTATAAATGCTTCATTAAATTTAGGAAAGATGCATTCTCACACTTTGTGTGTGTCTATAAGTTTAATTTGTGGCAGGTGTGTCCCTAGCCTGTCAGTACCAGGGCAAAAACCGTGTGTGTGTGTGAAACATAACCTATCTAATAATCATCATCGATTATCTTATCTTCCTCTTGTCCAATCAGGGCCAGATCCTTGAGTCTTTCAACATTTAAAAAAAAAACCTTTATTTAACTAGGCAAGTCAGTTAAGAACAAATTCTTATTTTCAATGATGGCCTAGGAACTATTGTAAAGTGGCTGTTCCACTGGATGTCATAAGGTGAACGCACCAATTTGTAAGTCGCTCTGGATAAGAGCTTCTGCTAAATGACTTAAATGTAAATGTAAATGTAAATGAACAGTGGGTTAACTGCCTTGTTGCAGTGTGTGTTGCAACCAATATAAATTGACTGTCGCGAATATAAATCACCCACAAGTTACCGGTGGCTGAAAACACAATAATCACGGGATGAACGAGTGGCGAACTTCTGGCCAAGGGTGGTCTATTTAAAAATAATTCCTTCCCCCCTTGTTACTGTTTAATAATAAATACAAATTCCTCCCCTTTCCCTGCAAGTGTATACGCGTCGACGTCATGAAACGTCACCTGAAGTGTCCACTTAATTTGAGAGCTGAGGGGTATGGTGTGTCTTTTATTAAGTGTTTTAACTGCAGCCAAAGAAACGGCCACGGGCCGATGGCGATCATCAGCGGATATAACTTGATATCAAGAAACGCCCATAACAGAAACCGCCCGGAATTGCGGTCTGCAATTACACCCTCTCTGGAACGCCCCTCTCTGGCCACTATTTGATGTGTATCGGCAGGGGAGACTGTAGCACAACAATACACCACTAGTCTATTAGTCTAGGACCATAAAAGTCGTACGCGTGTCAAATGTTAGTAGAGAAAAGTAACATGCGAGTGTTGTGCACGTGCAGATAGCATACGTTAGCTACCTAACTTGCTGGCCCAAGTCTCCGTCTGCTAGCTAACGTTAGCTACCTAACTTGCTGGCCCAAGCCTCCGTCTGCTAGCTAACGTTAGCTACTGTAGCCTTTATGCTTTGGGAGAACTGTAGCAGGAGATCAATGTGTAACTTTACAGGTCTCCCAGAGCGAAGAGGCAGGGAACAAACGTTGCTTCTCTGGGCAGGCTGTTTGAATGTTAAATTACTATTTTTATTTAATGCCTAAAGGATACATACACAGCTGCAATAAGTACATCTTACGCAAGGGGTAGCCACCTCGCTACTGCTGCGCATGAAAACCAGATGTGACGCACTATATATCCTCCACAATTCATGGTATGGGCGGGTCATGGCTAGAGGGGATACAGCTTTTGTCAAATTAAAGTCAGATTTGATTTTTCGTAGCAGGTTAGGAGTCCATGATCATAGACACCGTTATGGAATTACACGTTAACACAGATTCAATATTTGGAGTCAGGTAAGGAAAGCACGACAAAAAAATGGGTTTCGAGTAGATTCGTTCAAATTTTAGCGTTCGCTAACTAGCTGTGTGGTAGCTAGCACACAGGACTACCAGTTGTAGTTACTGAATTTATGTTAACTAACGAAGCAAATGTATCAATATGTGGTAGCACTGGCAGTTGTCGCCCAATGTCATGGCAATTGAAAAGGATACAATTCCGGCAACTATATGTTATACTGTGGATTGTAAATGCAGATCCACTTAAACATTTAACACCTAGCCTAATATTGAACCATAAGGACAATTATGTGGCCTACCCGTCTTTGACACACTAATATGTAAGACTGGTTTCAATAACAGGTGGTGAGCCTGCTTCTTCACTGGTATTAATTCTTGAAAACCCTTATTATGCTTAGGGTTTTCAGCAGTGGGCGTAGCAGGTGAGCTTCGCCCACGATTGGCTGTATGTGAACTACAATTCCCGGCAATGTGGTTTGAATTTGAGAAACCTCGATAATAATTGCTTGCGAAACGGTTTTGGAAACATATGAAAGATAATGGGCATATCACCGAGAAAGAATCGTTAAAATAAAACATTTACACTTACTGTAGCAGTTTTGCACAGATCCATACGTTGTTCCTCCACTTTGAGGAACTACACCTCCTCCCCAGTTAGCTTACGCATAGGTTTTCAAAGCATGCTAGATGGCTAATTAACACGGGTGGCTGTCTGTCTTCCGTAAACATTCATTGTAAGTATCATGGAAATATGACCGTGTGCGAACACTAACCTTAACAGAATAAAGGTGTGTAGTGATTTAACCTTTCATTTGTATTATACCTCGCCGATTTCCAAAGCCGTACCACAAGCGACGAGTTTTATCGTTCAGAACGAGTCGAAGCCCTTAACGAAACTGCCCCGGCCAGAAGACAATACTATCATCAATAGGCGCTAATGGTAACGTTAGTGTCTATGAATTGGTTTACCCTGGTGTCAGAAGTGTGATAACTGTCAGTGATCAATGAAACGCATGATTTTAAAAAGTCATGATCTTGAGAATGATAATTGGATTGCTGCCCAATTCCAATGTTTACAATGACCCCTCAATGATTTGTATACCCCTCAGCTAAAATAAATACTTGTTCCTTCATCCAGTGCAAAGATGCAGGCAATATTGCCTCAGGATTTGATGTTGTCAACACTGTTAAACCATGACTCAATTTAATAATGCGCCTAATTACACAACTCCCAACTCTTTTGTTAAACTATGCAGTACGCTATTCATCTTTGATTCAGTCATTTGCTTATTACAGACTTGACGGAATAGTGCCTAGACTATATTTGAGGTCAATTCGGTGAGAGGGATATAGACAGACATACAGTAGGTCACATTTCTGTCTGACAAACTACAGTGAGGGGTGGCCACCTTTTTGGCTTTGACAATTTGTGTACCTGAAATGACAGAAATCCTTTGTTTAAAGACAAGTTTGTAATGGTAGGTTAGAGGTAGGTTAGATCAGAAGAAGAAGACGATTGTCTTTATGGGACAATGTCTAGCCTGGCTAAATGTATGATTTATTGTGAAGCAGTTTTTTAAAATTTTGTTCAGGTGCTGTTTTCAGCAAGCATTCTATATAAAGAGGTCTTAGAATCAATTGTTTTTGAGTGGTGCCTGATTGGACTGCATTGCTGCTTCTGTCTATTTTGTCTCCATTGTTTGATATTAGCCTAGCTAATTGTATTTTGCATTGGGACAATGAGGCTGTCAGTGTATACACTATCATACAGGATGTAGCACTATTTGATATTTGAAAAACCACAGGCATCATGCCTAGACAGTTTCTGTGTATTACCTAGATGCTGCTACTGTATGTTGTGGCTGCTAAAGCCTATCTGTTAACTTGGAATTGCTGTAAATGACGTGTGTGTATATAGAACATGACTCCGTAGTGTACTAAAGCTGGATGGAAGCAATCCAAAGGTCATGGCTCTGAATCAAAAGCCACAAGAACAAATAAAATGTCACTATTAGGTTATCACCTACTGTAAAGCTGAAACTTGGTTGTGATGGGCTTAATGTCGTGGTTGACACATTTCCCTTGTGACAATGAGCAATAACCCATTCCCTTTGTGACACATTTGATCTTGCATAGGTCCATATTTCACCTGAAACTTCCAGAGTCTATTTTGATCCCGGTGTGGTCTTGCGTGTCTGTCGGTCTCTTGCAGAGAGCGAGTTGTGTAAATGCACTCTTTTTAAAAATCTAATCAGTTTATTGGTCGCGTGCACAGATTTTCAGATGTTATCGCAGGTGAAATGCTTGTGTTTCTTGCTCCACTAGTGCATTAATGCCAAGCAATACAATATAAAACAATACACACGCATAACCCAAAAAGAAAGAAATGAACAAATATCAGCACGAGCAATGTCAGTCTGGAATACAAGTATTGACTTATTCCACATTTTGTTGTTACAGCCTGAATTTATTTTATCACCAATCTCCCCTTAATGACAAAGTGAAAACATGTTTTTAGAAATTGTAGAAAATCTATTAAATGAAATACAGAAATCTTATTTACTTAAGTATAAGTATTCACACTCCTGAATCAACAAGAGCTTTCCACACCTGGATTGTGCAACATTTGTCCATTTATTATTTTAGCTCTGTCAAATTGGTTGTTGATCATTGCTAGACAACCATTCTCATTTACTGGGCTGTAGTGGAGCAGGTTGAGAGCTTCAAGTTCTTTGGTATCCACATCGCCAACAAACTATCATGGTCCAAACACACCAAGACAGTTGTGAAGAGGGCACGACAAAGCTTATTCCCGCTCAGGAGACTGAAAAGATTTGGCATGAGTCCTCAGATCGAAAAGTTCTACAGCTGCACCATCAAGAGCATCCTGACTGGTTGCATCACTGCCCGGTACGGCAATTGTAGTGCCTTGCGGTCAGAGGCCGAGCAGAGGGTAGTGTGTATGGCCCAGTACACCACTGGGGTCAAGCTTCCTGCAATCCAGGACCTCTATAGCAGGCAGTGTCCGAGGAAGGCCCTAAAAATGGTAAAAGACTCCAGCCACCCTAGTCATAGCATGTTCTCTCTGCTACCGCACGGAAAGCGGTACCGGGGCGCCAAGTCTAGGTCCAAAAGGCTTCTTAACAGCTTCTACCCCAAGTCATAAGACTCCTGAACAGCTAATCAAATGGATACCAAGACTATTTGCGTTGTCCCTCTCACCCCCACCCCCTCTTTTACGCTGCTGCTACTCTGTTTATTATCAATGCGTAGTCACTAACTCTACCTACATGTGCGTATTACCTCGACTAACCTGTGCCCCCGTACATTGACTCTGTACCGGTACCCCCTGTATATAGCCTTGTTACTTTTATTTTACTGGGATATACACAGCAGTGACAATGGTCATTCGGGAGGTAATTGCGTCTGCATTTCATTATTCCAGACTGGGAGAACAAAGACTTGAATTCCTATACATTACCACAATCACACCCTGTCACACCATGAGTTGTTAATCATGAAACATACCACTCAACCTTTTCTTTTTATTGAATCATTATTTCTTCCTGTCTGCGTGATTGACCTGTCCTATCTAGTCATGAGCTGGCCTGCCTTGCCTGTTATATGGACAACAAGACTGGCTTTGTTTACAGACAGAGCAGCAGGCTTCATTATTAGAAATTAGTCTACTGTGTGGTTCACCACCACCCCCTTATCATTGGCTAATTGGCAGTAGGAATGTCAGCTGCATGTGAGTCGTTCCATGTCATTTCAGCAAGCCATGACACCCACCATCTCAGATCGTTCTGAAATCGTTTCTGTAGATAGAAACATTGTGGTCATCCTCACAATTCAAGCTAGTCCTTCATTAAAGCAATTCAGTTTGTCCTTCTTTAGGCTTAATCTGTGTTCAAGAAATGGCCCCTAAAAAAGGTCTGGATTAGTTACTGTTAGACCATTCTTTGTGAACAAGCAGAACATTAGGCTACAGCAGTTCTAATGGTTTCAATGTTAAGGTCTTCAATGACAAAAGTCCCAAACACACACTCTTGTTTTACAATGTTGATGATATTGGCATCTATTAGAGTTGTCACAACATTTTAGTCCCTAGCCCATTTCTCCATCAACATTTTGGACTAGGAAAAGTCTTCATATGAGAATTGCACCATAAGGATAGCCCGCTCAGAGAGCTACTTGTTGGACTATTCAAGAAGAGTTTGGGTTAAAGCATTAGGTTGGTAAGAGAATGACATTGAATTGCTTTCATGGAGGACTGGCTTGAATTGTGAGGATGACCACACAATGTATTTGAATAATGTGCCAAATCTATTAGGTTTCTACCCAAAGTTGCAAAGGAAATGTTGTGATCTATTTAACAAACACAATAGTGTAGTGGTATAGCAGGAACTGCTGCATTTAGTAGTCAAAACCAGGTACATTCACACTACTTTCAATCTTTAATTTCTTAACAGGGGGGAAAAAAACAGGGAATACATTACATAGTATGTATAAGCAATACTACAAGCCACCGCCTCATACTAGTTGTCAAACATGGAGAACTGATACTGGTTGTTGGGGTGGGATTGGCATGAAATGTGGGGGGTCCGTGGGGGATTCCTTTGTGTCTTACTTATTGGTAGGAAGACGTTTGGTCCAAATCAGATGTTGGGTACTATATTTATTGAATATTACCTGAATTATATAAATTAAAATGGCCAATTCGGGTGCAATCAATTAGCTTAATTTCTCAGAGATCAACTTATATTTTAACAAAATAATGTTGCAAGAATTCTAATCACATCTGTTATTAACTATATAAACAATTTCAGAACAATCTCAGATGTTGGGTGTCAATCCTCTTTCTTGTGCTTTTTGAGGTGGAACTACCCAGAGTAGCCTGTTCATGTGACTGTTTGTAGAATGACTGACTGCAAAATGTACTGTCTTGTTCATGCCCTCCACAGCTGTGCCCACATTATTGAATTACTGTCCATGACCATGTGCTGTTCAAAGCGTGAGAACAAACACACACCCATTATTCCTCTTCCACTTCCCTGGCTATATCTACACACACACACAGTATTTATTATTACAGTATTAATGATGGCTAAATATTGCACAATTTAAGCTCTTGCCCCCCAATCCCTCCCAAAACAAATATAAATATTGGACTATAAATTGTGCCTTCCTGTATTATACTTGTGCTAAAATGTTTATTCTACTGAGCCATTTACTTTGCTTGTATTTATATATTTTATTTCTTATTGTTGCATTATCGAGAAGGAACATACAAGGAAGCATTTTGTTGGAAGGTGTATACCATGTGTATCCCATACATACAACTAATATAACTTGAAACACACACAGGTCTACTCACAGTCCATGATTGAAAATTGGAACCATGGCAGGTGCTCATTCATAAAGTCTCCTTCCATATGGCCCCTTTTCTTCCCCCCAAAAGCACAACCCCTCTCCAAACACATTGCCCCCTCCCTCCTCCCCTGCTCTCGCTGCCCCTCCCCCTCTTCTCTGTTCTTTGCCCGTCTGCTCACTGGCAGCAAAGACAGAGAGAGGTGTCACTGGGGCATGGAAAGGAAGGCTGTGCAGCACAGTGTGTAAAATGCGCACGCGCACATGTGTGTTGATGAGGGAGAACACGGATTTAGCAGCCGAAGAGAAGCCTGTCGGTGTGTGCATGCATGAGCGCAGGTCTGAGTGCGCTGCCTGGGCAGTCACTTTCCCCGCTGCCCTCCTCCTCCGATAATCCCTGCTGACACGGCGCACAAAGGACTAAATGCTGGCCGCATCCTCCAGGAAGGCCCTCTCCACTCTGCCTGTCTGCCCTCCAGCTCTGATTACCCACATAGAAGCTGAATACAGGGAGGATGCTGCTGCCGTAACGCTGCCTGCATGCGGCTACATAACCTCTGGTTCACTGTCCACCACAGCATAGGGCTCTAGCCCCAGGACCCCCCCCCCCCCCCCCTCTCTATCTATCTCACTGGAGGTGTTCCAGGAGGTGCTGTAGAACTCTGTCTTCACCATCTTGTGCAGATCGGAGGCTGCCGCCTCCTCTCCTACCCTGTTTTTGTGTCTCTCGGCTTGCTGACTGCCCCACGCGTCTATTCCAACAGGTAAACCTACGAACTGAACCACATATGTAGCAGTACTACAATATTTAAATATATTTTCACTAGTTTCATGGTGATATGAGAATACTATCTGCACATTCTGACAGTAAGGTTATTCCTTATATTTCTGGTAATACATTGGTAATGCATGTAGCCTATTGCTTTTACTGTTGCTATAGCTATTAAATTGTTTTGATTTGAAGGTTCACAAAAATTAAGGGAGTGTATTTTTGGTAACATGGCAGTAACCTGGAAACATTTTTTTTTTTCACTCTAAAATGAAACATGAAGACCTTATTTTATTTATTGGTAAATATGACAACTGCCCCATTTGCGTTATTGGACGTAGAAAGGGAAACCAGTGAAATATTTGCATGTGCACAAAGACTAGCAATTTAACCAATACTACAATGGCTACACTACTACGATTGTGCAATATGTAGTTGGAAACTATAGTAAAGCCATCAGATAGGCTTGGCCAGGCAGGCACTACCTTCTACAATTGTTGCGTAACAGGCTAGTGATAAAATATTCTGGCACCTCCAAAAAGGTGTTAAAGACATGTTTGCAGAGCTCTAGTCTGTTTGAGATTGAGGTTCCAAACTGTGACATTTGTTAGAAATGTAGAATTAGACTAATTTCTCACACGAGGGGTAGTCTATTTGATCATGCATAGTAAAAGTCTTTCCCAGCTATGATAATACTTTTACACGGGTAATTTGATTCCCCTGAACATTTTGGTTGATCTAAGCACCTACTGTAAATGTTCAAAAGCTACTGTTGTAACGTATCAGTGTTGAATGGATTTAAACAGGGCAATTGCTACAACCCTTCCACATATTTTCACAGAAACCTTTATTTCTTTACATTGTTTGTTGTCACAGATAGTGAGTCCAGTATGTTCTGTCCTTGAGAAATAGACCAAAAACTGTTAGTTCCTAAAACAATGAGCAAAGTTCACCCCAAAAACAAATAGTAGAGATACTGCTGGAACATATTTATTCCCCTGTTAGCAGGATGACTGGTCCATAGTTAGTCATATTGACAAGGCACTGACACAGCACAAAGCTGCTCATGGTGTCCTGTGACTCTGGAATAGAGCTCTTCAAGATGTTCAGGAATGGGCTGAAGATCATGGGAAGTGAGTTTACTTCTCTCTCTTTAAGTGTACAAACTACTGTAGCTCACGGTTGCATTATTTAGAGTAATAATGGTAGGACTGGGTACTGTTCAAGCTTCTGTTGAGATTTGTGTTTAGGTCTGTTATGTGGTGAAGTGGTTTGAGAGTGGTTCAGAAGCTCTCTGATGTGAAAATTAGACATTCATTTCCTACGCGACATTGTAGAAGTTTGTGTAGGTGATCTGTAATGTCATACGGTAACAACACTTTCTGATGGGAGAAATTGGACTGTCGGTTATAGTAATAATTTGGTGGGTGCATTCGGGAAGTATTCAGTCCCCTTCCACATTTTGTTACGTTACAGCCTTTTGCTAAAATGACATGCTAAAATCTACACACCATACTCCATAATGACAAAGCGAAAACGGGGTTTTAGAAATGTTAGCAAATTAATTAAAAACATCAGAAATACCTTGCTTACAAACAGTACCAGTCAAGTTTGGAAACACCTAAAAACCTAAGGGTTTTTCTTTATTTTCACTCATTTCTACATTGTAGAATAATAAAGACATCAAAACTATGAAATAACACATGATATCATGTAGTAACAAAAACGTGTTAAACAAATCAAAATATATTTATATTTCAGAATCTTCAAAGTAGCCACCCTTGGACAGCCTTGATCACAGCTTTGCACACTCTTGGCATTTTAAAAATAAGGCTGTAACATAACAATGTGGAAAAAGTCAAGGGATCTGAGTATTTTCCGAATACGCTGTATGTATTTGTGTATATATACACTACCGTTCAAAAATTCGGTGTCACTTAGAAATGTCCTTGCTTTTGAAATAATCTTTTTTTTTGTCCATTAAAATAACATCAAATTGATCAGAAATACAGTGTAGACATTGTTAATGTTGTAAATTACTATTGTAGCTGGAAACGGCAGATAAAAAATTCTGGAATATCAACATAGGCGTACAGAGGCTCATTTATCAGGAACCGTCAGTCCTGTGTTCCAATGGCATGTTGTGTTAGCTAATCCAAGTTGATCATTTTAAAAGGCTAATTGATCATCAGAAAACCCTTTTGCAATTGTTAGCACAGCTGAAAACTGTTGTCTGTTCTGGTTAAAGAAGCAATAAAACTGGCCTTTAGACTAGTTGAGTATCTGAAGCATCAGCATTTGTGGGTTTGATTACAGGCTCAAAATGGCCAGAAACAAAGAACTTTCTTCTGAAACTTGTCAGTCTATTCTTGTTCGGAGAAATGAAGGCTATTTCATGCGAGAAATTGCCAAGAAACTGAAGATCGTACAACGCTGTGTACTACTCCCTTCACAGAACAGCGCAAACTGGCTCTAACCAAAATAGAATGAGTGGGAGGTCCTGGTGCACAACTGAGCAAGAGGACAAGTACATTATGGTGTCTAGTTTGAGAAACAGACTCCTCACAAGTCCTCAACTGGCAGCTTCATTAAATAGTCTCAACGTCAACAGTGAGGAGGTGACTCCAGGATGCTGGCCTTCAAGGCAGAGTTGCAAAGAAAAAGCCATATCTCAGACTGGCCAATAAAAGATTAAGATGGGCAAAAGAAGACACACCGGACAGAGGAACTCTGCCTAGCAGGCTAGCATCCCGGAGTCGCCTCTTCACTGTTGACGTTGAGACTGGTGTTTTGCGGGTACTATTTAATGAAGCTGCCAGTTGAGGACCGCTCAGTTTGGCCGGGGGGCCAGCTCTAGGAAGAGTCTTGGTGGTTCTAAACTTCTTTCATTTAAGAATGATGGAGGCCACTATGTTCTTGAGGACTTCAATGCTGCATACATTTTTTGGTACCATTCTCCAGATCTGTGCCTCGACACAATCCTGCCTGAGTTCTAGGGACAATTCCTTTGACCTCATGGCATGGTATTTGCTCTGACATGCACTGTCAACGTTGGGATCTTTTATATAGACGTGTGTGCCTTTCCATATCACGTCCAATCATTTGAATTTACCACCGGTGGACTCCAATCAAGTTGTAGAAACATCAAGGATGATCAATGGAAACAGGATGCACCTGAGCTCAATTTCGAGTCTCATAGCCAAGTGTCTGAATACTTATATGAATAAGGTATCTGTTTTTTTATTTTTAGTACATTTGCAAAAGTTTCTACAAACCTGTTCGCTTTGTCATTATGGGGTATTGTCTAGATGAATTAGGACAATGTTTTTAATGTAATCCATTTTAGAATAAGGCTAATGTAACGAAACGTGGAAAAAGTCAAGGGGTCTGAATACTTTCTGAATGCCCTGTACTTGCATGCATACAAATAGGAACTCCAGTCGGGTCTCGTATCATATGAACATAAGACATGGCGAAATTGGTATAATTGCAGAAAATTGGCTTTAAAGCTGTAACATTTTCTCTGCCCCATGGCAAAATGTGTAGAATTTCAGGAAATGAGCTTGGAAATGTTAAAAATGTCTCTTTGCCAACAAGGGGTGTGAACAGTATAATAGTTTGGGGTCTCATGGCTTGCAAAGTGGGGGTTGTTGTAACTACTCCGACAAATGACAATATCTAGTCGGACCTTAGCAACCTAGGACATTTGTGTGACCGGACTTTTTTTAAATAGTACTTGAGTACCCCTGATGTATAGCCTAAATTTGGATGACGGAATAACCATTTCACTGTCTGTGCACCCCCCATTGTAGTGTTGAATTTGCCTCGTCCAACATTCTATTGTGTTAGTCCCACTTTCTAGAAAGTACCTTTATTCCTGTTGGAATATGTCTTCTGTCACTGGTTCAATGTAAACTGTCAATATTTGTCTTGAACAGTAAGCTACACCAAATCAAAAACAAGGGAAGTCATGAGCCTGAAATGGTAAATGACGTTTGTCCAGGTCATTTCCATGTAAAAGGACCCATGAGCACCAATATGTGAAGTCCATAGGAACATGTCAAATTGGGTATCAAATGAAAGCGTTCTCTATTTTGGAGAAATGAAGGCACATGTACATTTTTCAAACAATTTCCATCTTAAAAATGATGAATAATCAAAGGCTTTAATTTCGGGTCAAACAGATGGAAAGAAAACATACCAGAAAAAGCCTTAAAAAGGTATTTGAAATGTATTAAAACACAATAGTGTTGAAGTAAAGACTCCAGCCAACTAACATCAACACTTATATTTAATTTGAGACTTTTTTTTCTAACTTCTGTAAATTTAAACATTGCCTTGTGCCTTAATTCTGTCACCAAAAACCCACGTCTTTAAGATATTTTCTAATTTCTCTCCCTCATGAGGGAGGATAATGAAGGTTCACAGAAGTAACAAGTAAAGGTATACCTATGAATTTAGTTGGTGTTTTTACTGATAAACTTTATGAATTATGTGATTAAAACTCGTTGCGTTAATGGAATTTACCAAAATAATCAGCAATTTTATTGGCTACAATGGGAACCCATAGTAGTGGCAAACCACTGTTTAGTTCACAAGTTTGGACAGTACAGTCAAGTAGAGTATCGTTCAGTATAGCACAGAGTTTGGAGGCAGAGCTCATTAAAATAGCCAGTATGTAGAATAATACCCAAATATGCAAATGGAGATATTTGCATATTTATAGCTTTTTGTGTACCTATTTAGGATATTTCACAATTAAGAGAATGACATTCATATCCATAATTATGCATCTCTGTATAGTACAGATCAGGGACGCATGATGAAATTCCTTTACCGCAATTCCGTTACTGGATGTAAATCCACTTCACCTATTGTAGTTCAATAACCAAAATGTATTTTTTTCAAAGTCAATATGTCATGTTGACACTCACATCGTTGAATTTGAATTTGGAGTAGATATTTACGTTTTTATTCAAATCCTTATTAAACATTATAGGCTACTGTAGGTTTATGCAATTTCAAAGCAAGTACCTAGCCTATTTCTATCGATATAGGCCTACCTACTTCAAGCTATGTGTATGCATAGACTTATATGATGAAATACATTATTAGCCAGAGAGAATGTGCATTACCCACATTTTTACAGCTGTCTAGATGTACTGTAGATGGTCATCATATGTTATTGTGATAGAATAGGATAACATGGTCGTTTAGGCACTCAACCCTACCTTTACCAGTGGCTCACATTTGTTATACCTTTGGAAATTTTAGTCAAGTCAATCAAATTTTCACAATAGCATATGGGACAGATATGGCATTTTCTGTCTGATATTTGTTCTTATAAACGGGCAAACAATCTGAAAGTGTTAATTTCTGTTTAGGAAAATGTGAATATTTCCCTATTGATTATTATACCGTTGAAACTTTATCCACTTGCCTTCAGCCGATGCACTTGCCTCTTATGTAATGCTTAGAATTCTGGGAGAGGCCCAAAGTGAGCGATTGATTAGTAATGTTTAGGATTCATCCATCTATACAGGGTTGGAGACTAGGGTATGTGTCTTGTGCACTATCAGAAAATGGCCCTCAATTTAGATGTTGCCTACTTGTATTACTGATTCTCTTCTCAATAAGCACTTGTATTACTGATTCTCTTCTCAATAAGCACCTAGATAGTATTACGTTCGAAGGTAATTCTGTGTCCGACGGTGTGTGTGTCTTTGTGTGTGGTGACGTTGGCCTCACAGATAGGTCCTTAGCGGATGTGTGACAGAGGCCAGTCCATCTGTTATGAGGAGCAGAGCTGCTTATCCTCTCTCTTAGCCCTCAGGAGCAATTTCTGCAAATCTGTGTCTAACAGGTGGCTTACCTGGGACCCAGTCCACCCCAGGGAGGACTGTGAGGACACCCTGTCTGGCTACCACCTCTGTCTCCCTGCACATGCAACCGCAACCCCCTGTTGGGCACACTAAATATGGACTGCTGTGTTGGTGTTAAGTTTTGGCTTGCTTGCGCTCATGCTCACCCACAGTGCATTCGGAAAGTGTTTAGAATCCTTGGCAAAAAATATTTCGTAGTCAATCTACACACAATACCCCTTAATGACAAAGCAAAATTATTTTATTTGTAATTTTTGCTAAAAATTAAAACATAATACCTTATTTACATAAGTATTCAGACCTTTTTGCGATGAGACTCGAAATTGAGCTCAGGTGCATCCTGTTTCCATTGATCATCCTTAAGACGTTTCTACAATTTGATTTAAGTCCACCTGTGGTAAATTCAATTGATGGACATGATTTAGAAAGGCACACACAGTTGACAGTGCAAAAACCAAGCCATGAAGTTGAAGGAATTGTCCATAGAGCTCCGAGATAGGATTGTGTCAAGGCACAGATCTGGGGAAGGGTACCAAAACATGTCTGCAGCAAAGAAGGTCCCCAAGAACACAGAACGCAGTGGCCTCTGTCATTCTTAAATGGAAGAAGTTTGGAACCACCAAGACTTACTAGAGCTGGCCGCCTGGCCAAACAGCAATCGGGGGAGAAGTGCCTTGGTCAGAGAGGTGACCAAGAACCCAATGGTTACTCTGATAGAGCTCCAGAGTTCCTCTGTGGAGATGGGAGAACCTTTCAGAAGGACAACCATCTCTGCAGCACTCCACCAATCAGGACTTTATGGTAGAGTGGCCAGACGGAAGCCACTCCTCAGTCAAAGGCATACAACAGCCCACTTGGAGTTTGCCAAAAGGCTCCTAAAAGACTCTCAGACCATGAGAAACAAGTTGCTCTGGTCTGATGAAACT
Organism: Oncorhynchus nerka; assembly: GCF_034236695.1. Classification (NCBI taxonomy): domain Eukaryota; kingdom Metazoa; phylum Chordata; class Actinopteri; order Salmoniformes; family Salmonidae; genus Oncorhynchus; species Oncorhynchus nerka. Next base: position 67,119,714 of record NC_088402.1, read on the forward strand.
AAGATTGAACTCTTTGGCCTGAATACCAAGCGTCACTTCTGGAGGAAACCTTGTACCATCCCTACGGTGAAGCATGGTGGTGGCAGCATCGTGCTGTGGGGATGTTTTTCAGTGGCAGGGACTGGGAGACTAGTCAGGATTGAGGGGAAAATGAACGGAGCAAAGTACAGAGCGGTCAGGATCAGACTGGTTTGAAGGTTCACCTTCAACAGGACAACAACCCTAAGCACACAGCCAAGACAATGCAGGAGTGGCTTCTCTGAATGTCCTTGAGTGGCCCAGCCCGAGCCCGGACTTGAACCCGATCAAACATCTCTGGAGAGACCTGAAAATAGCTGTGCAGGAAACACTCCCAATCCAAGCTGACAGAGCTTGAGAGGATCTGTGAAGATGGTTGGGAGAAACTCCCCAAATACATGGGTGCCAAACTTGTAGCGTCATACCCAATAAGGCTGTAATTGCTGCCAAAGGTGCTTCAACAAAGTACTGAGGAAAGGTTTGAATACTTATGTAAATGTGATATTTCCGTTTTGAATTTACAAATTCGCAAATATTTCTAAAAACCTGTTTTTGCTTTGCCTTTATCCGGTATTGTATGTAGATTGCTTTTATCCATTTTAAAATAAGGCTTGAGCGTAACAATGTGGAAAAATTCACAAGTACGATCTTTGTCCCCATGTGCAGTTGCAAACCGTTATCTTACTTTTTATGACGGTTTTGGAGCAGTGGCTTCTTCCTTGCTGAGCGGCCTTTCAGGTTATGTTGATATAGGACTCATTTTACTGTGGATATAATACCTGTACCTGTTTCCTCCAGCATCTTCATAAGGTCCTTTGCTGTTGTTCGCACCAAAGTACGTTCATCTCTAGGAGACAGAACACGTCTCCTTCCTGAGCGGTATGACTGCTGCGTGGTCCCATGGTGTTTATACTTGCGTACTATTGTTTGTACAGATGAACATGGTACCTTCAGGCGTTTGGAAATTGCTCCCAAGGATGAACCAGACTTGTGGAGGTCTGCAATTCTTTTTCTTGAGGTCTTGGCTAATTTCTTTAGATTTTTCACATGATGTCAAGCAGAGGCACTGAGTTGGAAGGAAGACCTTGAAATACATCCACAGGTAGACCTCTAATTGACTCAAATGATGTCAATTAGCCTATCAGAAGCTTCTAAAGCCATGACATCATTTTCTGGAATGTTCCAAGCTGTTTAAAGGCCCAGTCAATTTAGTGTATGTAAACATCTGACCCACTGGAGTTGTGATTAACTGAAATAATCTGTCTGTAAACAATTGTTGGGAAAATGACTTGTCATGCACAAAGTAGATGTCCAACCAACTTGCCAAAACTATAGTTTAACAAGACATTTGTGGAGGGGTTGAAAAACAAGTTTTAATAAATCCAACCTAAGTATATGTAAACTTCCGACTTCAACTGTAGGTGCATGAGGGAGATTTTTCCTTCTCTTTTGGGGTGTATCTTCTCTCCCTAATCTCCAATTATTTCTTCATCCAGGGTGCATATGAGTAATTTCAATTATCCTAGACTATCTATTTCTCCTGGTTTCTTATCTTGTACTATATTCCTAGCTGGAGTGATCTGAAAGAACTGCCAGGATATCTGCCTTATTGCTTTAACCTCTCCAGTAGATCAAAAGGAGACGTGGACAGGAAGCTACTTTAGACTGACACAGGCTTGCTGAATTGTCTTTCTCCATTCTGATTTGTTTATTCTAAACCAAACTAGGACACAACTGACAGTGAAGTAGTCCAATTTGTGTGGATCCATACACAGCGAGAGAGAGAACACAGGAGTTATGCGAACAGAGGGCCATGGAAAATAATGGAATTGGATGTTGATGTCTTCCTGTTTGCATGCACACAAACCCCGTGACAGTGAATTGTGGAGCGATGGTAATTAGTTGGTGCCCATCAGGGTCTGTGGACTGAGTTAGATGACTGGCCAGAGTTTTTAATCCAGTGAAAGCAGCCTAAACTGTCATTTTGGGGCTGGAGAAAGAGAGTATGAGCAGCCTTCTTATTCCCCGTCTAATCCCCCCACTCCATATGCTTTCACGCTAAAGCACATACCTTTAATACACAAATTACATAAGCATACAAATATAATTTTAAAACATTTATAATCATTTTGTTTTGCCTATTGCTGCAGGATTAAGATGGATTTAGGCCTATACTAAACCACGTAACTTGATGCTTATCCTGGGATTAACACTGAATTCGACAACAAAAAATAATGATATGAACTGAGTTCGGTCCACATTGGCATCGGTTGTGTCACTCAGGGAGAATGAATGTTTGTAACCGTGAAGCCTCCTAGGTAGTGTTTTGTGCGTGGGTAGAACTAGCCTAATAGTTGCAGGTTCCTTCTGTTATTGGAAGCTGTGAGTGTGAAATAGTCTTTTGAGTGAAGTAGTGACAATTTAAAGGAATACCTGTCCGAAATTCTGTGGGTTAGAATAATTGCATCAAATTTGAGTGCGTTTAAGATTCCAATCCATTTCTGACAGGCTTTTGTTTTTATTAGACTCGCTCTCACACACCTGCACACACACAATTCTTTAGGCTGTTACATAAGGGCTACAAGCCCACGGTAGGCAGCCCAGGCAGAGGAGGAGGATGCAGAGAGACAGGCTGATATAGTCTGCTCCGTCCACATCTACAGGTGGATGGACTGCCTGCTTCTATCTATGCAGTTGCTCCCCTAGATTCCTCTTGTGTACTGTAGACACAGACCACCGAAGCAGCATCAAATAATGCTACCACCAACATGATCAACAGAAATCAACCAAAGCCAAACGTGTTGGCCGAGAGACAACCGAGGTAGGCTTCCCCCTCCTCAACAATAGTAGTTAAGCCATCGCTGAATAGCATTTGTGAATTAATTGACTGTTAACGTGCCTTAGCCTCTTTGGTTGTGGCTGTGTAGCCGTCTGCTGGATCTAAGCATGCGTCCTCGAGGAAGATGCGGAGGGTTGAATATCAGTCAGTGTTTCAACAACTAGTCAACTGAGACATTCCTCCTTGAAGAGCAATGCTATGTAAGACGGGCTAAAGTAGGCCATGTATGCAGTCTGCCCGGTTGGCTGACTGATTGGAATACCTCTCTTTGGAGGTTCCTGCCTTTCTGCTGACTCAGTCCACATGAATATAGACTTCCTTCCCGTGTTTGTTGGGTTTTAAGCCATGCTACATGCCATGGCTTCATGATGAGGGCATGCCTGTATAGCTGTTGTGTGGTAGACTGTGTGTGGCTGCTGTGTCAGGTCAGGGGTAGAGAGTAGAGCAGTGGGGCATGTTAGTGGTGTCTAATGTCCAGCTGCTCCTCTCTGAGTTAGCCCATGTCACAGCATGGTGCTCAGTGAATGTTCCAGGAAGGATGTGGGGGGAAAAAACAATCAGAGCTTCAGTAATCGGGTTAATAAGACCTAAGACTTTTTTTCTGCAGCTTCACTGACTGTGTCCTTCAGCAGTCATCGACTAAAACACACAGTATCTCTGGGATGAGTGTTGAGCATCATTGTTTTGGGGCTTAGTCTCACTGCTCTTTTAAAATGTGTCAAGATCATAAAATGATTAAGCAATGAAGTGGCGGTGAATATCTTATTTACAGAAAAGGCTGCTTGGCAACAATTACTATTTGTCACAATGAAAGCTCAAATTCCGATTCTCGTTTTTTTTAAATGATATTTTATTTAACCAGGTAGGCCAGTTAAGAACATGTTCTCATTTACAACTGCGACCTGGCCAAGATGAAGCACAGCAGTGCGACAAAAACAACACAGAGTTACACATGGGATAAACAAACGTACAGTTAACACAATACAGAAATATTTATGTACATTGTGTGCAAATGTAGTAAGATTAGGGAGGTAAGGCAATAAATAAGCCAAAGTGGCGAAATAATTTCAATTTAGCGTGTGATAGATGTGCAGAGGATGATGTGCAAGTAGAGATACTGGGGTGCAAAAGAGCAACAAACAAAAAACAATATGGGGATGAGGTAGTTGGGTGTGCTATTAACAGATGGGTTGTGTTCAGTTACAGTGATCGGTAAGCTGATGCTTGAAGTTAGAGAGGGAGATATAAGTCTCCAGCTTCAGTGATTTTTGCAATTCATTAGTAATTGGAGAACTGGAAGGAAAGGAGGCCAAAGGAGGTGTTGGCTTTGGGGGTGACCAGTGAAATATACCTGCTGAGGGCGTGCTACAGGTGGGTGTTGCTATGGTGACCAGTGAGCTGAGAAAAGGCGGGGCTTTACCGAGCAAATACTTATAGATGACCTGGAGCCAGTGGGTTTGGCGACGAATATGTAGCGAGGACCAGCCAACAAGAGCATACAGGTCGCAGTGGTGGGTAGTTTATGGGGCTTTGGTGACAAAACGGATGGCACTGTGATAGACTACATCCAATTTGCTGAATAGAGTGTTGGAGGCTATTTTGTAAATTACATCGCTGAAGTCAAGGATTGGTAGGATAATCAGTTTTACGAGGTTATGTTTGGCAGCATGAGTGAAGGAGGCTTTGTTGCGAAATAGGAAGCCGATTTCTAGATTTAATTTTGGATTGGAAATGTTTAATGTGAGTCTGGAAGGAGAGTTTACAGTCTAACCAGAATTTGTATCGACAAATACCTAAGTCAGAACTGTCGGGCGGGCTGGTGCAGGCAGTGATTGGTTGAAAAGCATGCATTTAGTTTAACTAGCATTTAAGAGCAGTTGGAGGCTACGGAAGGAGTTTTGTATGGCATTGAAGGTCGTTTGGAGGTTTGTTAACACCGTGTCCAAAGAAGGGCCAGATGTATACAGAAGGGTGTCATCTGCGTAGAGGTGGATCAGAGGTTTACTAGCAGCAAGAACAACATCATTGATACATACAGAGGAAAGAAGAGTCGGCCCGAGAATTGAACCCCATAGAGACTGCCAGAGGTCCGGACAACAGGCCCTCCGATTTGACAAACTGAGCTCTCTCTGAGAACTAGTTAGTGATCCAGGCGAGGCAGTCATTTGAGAAACCAAGGTTATTGATTCTGCCGATAAGAATGCGGCGATTGACAAGGTTGAAAGCCTTGGCCAGGTTGATGAAGACAGCTGCACAGTACTGTCTTTTATCGATGGCGTTTATGATATCGTTTAGGACCTTGAGCGTGGCTGAGGTGCACCCATGACCAGCTCAGAAATGAGATTGCATAGTGGAGAAGGTACGGTGGGATTCGAAATTGTCAGTGATCTGTTTGTTAACTTTGCTTTCAAATATTTTAGAAAGGCAGGGCAGGATGGATATAGGTCTAGAGTGTCTTGATGACCGTGGCAGCTTTTCAATCTTTGGGGATCTCGGACGATACGAAAGAAGTTAAACAGGCTATTAATAGGGGTTGCAACAATTTTGGTGGCTAATTTTTAGAAAGAGCGGGTCCAGATTGTCTAACCCAGCTCACTTGTAGGGATCCAAATTTTGCACATCAGCTGTCTGGGATTTGGGTGAAGGAGAAGCGGGGGGGACTTGGGCAAGTTGCTGCGGGGGGTGCAGAGCTTTTGGCTGGGGTAGGGGTAGCCAGGTGGAAACCATGGCCAGCTGTAGAAAAATGCTTATTGAAATCCTTGATTATCGTAGATATATTGGTGGTGACAGTGTTTCCTAGCGTCAGTGCAGTGGGCAGCTGGGAGGAGGTGCTCTTATTCTCCATGGACTTTACAGTCTCCCAAAACCTTTTGGAATTAGTGCTACAGGGTGCAAATTTCTGTTTGAAAAAGCTAGCATTTGCTTTCCTAACTGACTTTTTGGTTCCTGACTTCCCTGAAAAGTTGCATATCGCGGGGACTATTCGATGCTAATGCAGTACGCCACAGGATGTTTTTGTGCTGGTCAAGGGCAGTCAAGTCTGGGGTGAACCAAGGGCTATATCTGTTCTTAGTTCTATATTTTTTTAAGTGGGGCATACTTATTTAAGATGGTGCTGAAATCTCTTTTTAAAGAGCAACCAGGCATCCTCTACTGACGGGATGAGGTCAATATCTTTCCAGGATACACGGGCCAGGTCGAGTAGAAAAGCCTGCTCGCTGAAGTGTTTTAGGGAGCGTTTGACAGTGATGCGGCGTCGCCATTTGACCGTGGACCCATTACGGACGTAGGCAATGAGGCAGTGATCACTGAGATCCTGGTTGAAGACAGCAGAGGTGTATTTAGAGGGCAAGTTGGTCAGGATGATATCTATGAGGGTGACCATGTTTACGGATTTAGGGTTGTACTTGGTAGGTTCCTTGACAATTTGTATGAGATTGAGAGGTTGAACAGGCTAGTAATAGGAGTTGAAACAATTTTGGTGGCTAACTTTTTAGAAAGAGAGGGTGCAGATTGTCTAACCCAGTTGACTTGTAGGCTCAAATTGTCGGACGGCCTGGGTGTTAAGCATATCCAAGTTTAGGTCACCTAACAGTACGAGCTCTGAAGATAGATGGGGGGGGGCAACCAATTCACATATGGTGTCCAGGGCACAGCTGGGGGTTGAGGGAGGTCTATAACAAGCAGCAACAGTGAGAGACTTATTTCTGGAAAGGTGGATTTTTAAAAGTAGGAGCTCGAACTGTTTGGGCACAGACCTGGATAGTATGACAGAAATCTTCAGGCTGTCTCTGCAGTAGATTGCAACTCCGCCCCCTTTGGCAGTTCTGTCTTGTCAGAAAATGTTGTAGTTGGGAATGGAAATTTCAGAATTTTTGGTGGCCTTCCTAAGCCAGGCTTCAGACATGGCTAGGACATCAGGGTTGGCGGAGTGTGTTAAAGCAGTGAATAAAACAAACTTAGGGAGGAGGCTTCTGATGTTAACATGCATCAAACCAAGGCTTTTATGGTTACAGAAGTCAACAAATGAGAGTGCCTGGGGAATGGGTGTAGTGCTAGGGGCTACAGGGCCTGGGTTAACCTCTACATCACCAGAGGAGGAGTAGGATAAGGGTATGTCTAAAGGCTATAAGAACTGGTCGTCTAGTGCGTTGGGATCGGAGAAGAAACAGAGAAGATTTCTGTGTGCGGTAGAATAGATTCAGGGCATAATGTACAGACAAGGATATTGTAGGATGTGAGTACAGTGGAGGTAAGTCTAGGCATTGAGTGACAATGGGGTAGTTTGTGTCCCTGGAGGCACCAGTTAAGCCAGGTGAGGTGTCTGCATGTGTGGGGGGTGGGACAAGAGAGCTATCTAAGGCATGTTGAGCGGGGCTGGGGGCTCTACATTGAAATAAAACGGGAGACCCAGCGATTCAGAAAGCTAGTGGGCTGGGGCTAGCGGATGGGTCTTCGGCGACATCGCGACGGAAAAGTCTGTTGAAACCACCTCGGACGATTCGCACCTTCTAGTAGACAGCGCCCCAACTGATTTGGTCTTTTTTCTTATTTTCTCTCTTTCTCCCCTCAGTCACCCCTGATCTGGTCCCGGAGCCCCTGGTTCCACCTGTGGTGCCTACCCTGCCCTCGGCGTGGGTCCGGCCTGCCCTGCACAGGCCCCGTAGGCGCAGCAGCAGCGGCAACAACAGCGGAGGCAACCCAACCAGGCCGTGGCCCTCGGGCCTGGCAGGCCCCAGAGGCAGCATGGAGGTAGGCATGCGTGTGGTGCGTGGCCTGGACTGGAAGTGGGGGAACCAGGATGACGGAGACGGCCACGTGGGCACGGTGGTGGAGATCGGGCGGCAGGGCAGCACCACCACACCCGACAAGACGGTGGTGGTGCAGTGGGACAGTGGCACGCGCACCAACTACCGCACAGGCTACCAAGGCTCCTACGACCTGCTGCTCTACGACAACGCCCAGATCGGTGAGCACTGAGCCCTGATCACCCCACCACAGGTTTTGAGATGCATATAAGTTACACTATATATACAAATGTATGTGGACACCCCTTCAAATTAGTGGATTTAGCTATTTCAGCCACACCTGTTGCTGGTGTATAAAATTGAGCACACAGCCATGCAATCGCCATAGACAAACATTGACAGAAGAAGAATGGCCTTACTGAAGAGCTCAGTGACTTTCAACATGGCACTGTTTTTTTTGTGTTTTATTTAATCATTATTTAACTAGGCAAGTCAGTTAAAAACAAATTCTTATTTACAATGACGTCCTACCCCGGCCAAACCCTAACCCAGATGACGCTGGGCCAATTGTGCGCCGCCTTATGGGACTCTCGATCACGGCTGGTTGTGATACAGCCTGGAATCAAACTAGGGTCTGTAGTGACGCCTCAAGCACTGAGATACAGTGCCTTAGACCGCTGCACCACTCCGGAGCAGCGTTATGGAATGCCACATTTCCTACAAGTCAGTTCGTCAAATGTCTGTCCTGCTTGAGCTGCCCCGGTCAACTGTAAGTGCTGTTTATTGTGAAGTGGAAACGTCTAGTAGCAGCAACGGCTCTGCCGCGAAGTGGTGGTCCACACAAGCTCACAGAATGGTAGAGCGTAAAAATCCTCTGTCCTCGGTTGCAACACTCACTGCCGAGTAGTTTTGTAGTTTTTGGCTAAAAGCAACAGTGAAAGAGAAGTTTGACGATATAACTGATTCTGTTATGAAAAGGTTTTATAGTGAGTTTTGCATTGATCTGTTAGGTCTTGTGGAAACTCTGTTAGTTGCGCGCCTGTAATTGCTATTTGAAGCGGGGAAATAGCATTCCCGAGGTCGGTGCATACTGGAGGGTAAATGTGCAGCAGTAGTGCAATGCAGTTATAAAATCTACATTCACAAGTTTGTTTTATTAAGTGTTTCAAATGTCATGGTATATCCCTGAAGGTAACAATATCACTAGGATAATTTAATTTATAACAAAGCTTTTTCATTGTTAAAATAGTTTAATAATACTTTTTCTCTACAAAAATGCACACTCAAGTAATCAAATATTAATGTCCTTTGGAATATCTAGATATTCAATTAACCGTGCCCATCCCTAGTACTTGTGTATATTGTGTATAAAACAACCTACTGTATATAAAACCATATTCAGTGAGGCCGGGATTCAATCTAATCCATGCAAGCTTGACATTTTAAAGGACATTTCCGATTGAGGCAACATGTACAGCATTTACCGTGAATGTGATCTCTGCGAAAGTTGGGGAAATTGCCCTTTTTAAAAGCATCATTGTCAGCTGTCCAGCACATTTTGCTCTGAATTGAGTCCCGGCTTTAAACTCTATTCAAGTTTGATTCATTTTATTGTATATCATTTTTTATTTTTTTGGTATTTATGTCTCATCTCTATGACTCAAGCAAGCTTCCTCAAGCTTGTGTTTACTTAGATGCCCTTTGCTCTGCGATGCTTTCTCCATTTCCTTTCGACTCAAAAATAGAGACCGGCAATACAGCCCTATTTTAGAATCAAATGCCAAGTGCTAAGGCAGGATTAGTCTGCATTTTGCGCCATTAAAGACATCATTTTTCTGCCTCAGAAGCCAATAAGGCTTCAATGTTATCCTAAAAAGGGGGAGAAGGAGAACAAGGGAGAGGGATGAGGAAGAGCGGCATCTCTCGACGTCTCTTTCATCAGTCAAGCGTCTCATTTGCTAGGCTTCTTGACCTCCTTCCACCTCTCTGACTCTCTCGCTCTCTTTTCTCTGTCTCAGGTGTGCGCCACTCCAACATCATCTGTGACAGCTGCAAGAAGCATGGCATCATGGGGATGCGCTGGAAGTGTAAGGTGTGCTTTGACTACGACCTGTGCACGCAGTGTTACATGAACAACAAGCACGACCTGGGCCACGCCTTTGAACGCTATGAGACCGCCCACTCCCAACCGTGAGTACCATGGTCACCCCCCCATCTTTTCTCAAGGATTCCCCCATCATTTAGTGCAATACACCCAGTATTATACAGCCACCCAAGCCAGTATTATAGCTAAAACACTATATGGGAGAACAGTACTTAAGCAAATATATTTAGTGATGCCACGCAGAATACTGTTGGCCAATACTACAGTAATTCCTTATGTGGCACCAATTCCCTCTTATCTGCGATTGTTAAACATTTACATAGTTGCAGTTTCCTCAAGTGAGTGAAGACTTGAGTCCATAGACATTGCGAAAGACATTAGGGCAAAATAAAGAGGAACTGTGTCAGAGAACAAGCTCACCAAACCTGCAATGGCTGTATGTCATTGCTGCTTAAGTTTAGGTCTATTCAATCAAAACATGTTGTCTGGTTTTTAGGGTTAAAGTAGCCTGAACTACTGAATGAATGAGTCTTCATCTTGACATGCAAAAAAAGCATTATTTTTTAAAAATGATTCTCCCATATCGAGAAGATAGAGAAAATGTATTTGTCACTGACGGTCAGCTCTCATATTCTGTACAGTACAATACAGTCTGACAGAGGCTCCTTCCCCTCTCACTTTGACTCCCGCCTCAGTTTCTCTAGCCTATGGTATTGATATCACATTGGGCCTGTATGCTTTTATAAGATCTGATTTAAATGTGACTGCTTTGTGTCACATCGAGTTAAGTCTGGACTTCATGACTTGAAAGCTGACAGGAGAGTAAACACAAGGCTAAATGTAGGATTTCTGTCAGCAGTTTGCAGTTTGCCCCAAGAAGACTACTATAAGGTCTTATCGGTCTTGTTATTTTGAGGATGTTTACAAACTACTCAGCCCCACTGTAGGACTTACTCTAGCTACCTGACAAGATTACAAATCTCAACCTTTAAATAGATTTATATCAGTCTGCTCAGCCCCACCAGAGGACTTACGCTCACTACCTTACTAGACCGCAAATCTCAACCTTTGAATAGATGTCTATCTTCTATTTATATCACTGGCTTCAGTAAGAAGCTTGATACATCTGGTGGGTGTGTTGATCTGATTTGAGAGTAGTAAATATACACACCACCAAACTGCTGCTTTGTGGTGAGAGAAACAAAAGCCCATTATTTGGTTACTTCACCATTTATGAAATTACTCCCACAAACACATTAACTTCTCTATATCAACAAACAGAGCAGAGAGGTAAAGGCAAATGCAGGATTAGATAGCTCAGTAGTTGAATCCAGTACATGAATGATGGAGGTTTTGAAATGCAACGATTGTTTGATTTTGACCCAAAACGGCTGATGGTTAACACAAGTTTAGTGCATGTGACCATGCAGGAATTGAACCAACAACTCCTGAATGCCCCGATCTGGACGCCAAAACAACAGAGGGAGGTTCAAATTTGAAGTGGGTCTCTGAAGGGATCTCTGTCACCCCAGTACAAATGCGTTATGAATCTGTCACCTTCTCTCTTGAGACATCTTTAAGCAAGAATGGAGCAGTCAGTCTAAAGTGGAATGAAAGAATGTCACTCAGCTGAAGTTAGTGGGCCTGCAGTGATGTGATAGACCCTTCAGACATCTCTGGCCTTGCTCTTACGTAACCCGCATCCTGATGGAGAACATTTTATTAAGCTGATTCTACGAATGTTTTCCCACCGTGACCACTGAGGATTCTGAGAAACAGATGTCATCAACAATGATACATACAAAGAGCCATTGATGGTTTTTCTCAGATCTTTTTAGGCCTCGCTACTTAGCCTATTTCAGACACATGTGCCTTTTGTATTCACACAGCTCATGAGGTACAGCACATGTCTTTAGAGAAGCCCACTGAGTCTGCATTAATTTATTTGAACTATGACTCCCATTGACATCATTATAAATTCGCTACATTGGTGTCAGGTGGGAGGCTGAACCAGTTTCAGTTCTCCTTTGGCCAAATATGCATGAAATCTAGCCAGTCATTTATATTTCAACACCTCATCATACCATAACTCATCCATACGTCATTAGATCATGCCATGAGCATTTTAGACATACTCCAGCAGCTTACACATCATTCCACCCATACCATACACTCTTATTATGGGACGTTGCATTCGTCTTTCAAAAAGCTTATCTATAAAACGTTTCATTATGAATTCAACACCCTATCGATAAGAATGGAGATACAGGAGGAGATAAAGGTAGACAATGGTGACTAAATTAGTCAACGTCTATATCCAACCATTGGATCCCATTTCTGGTTTAAATGTACTGTTGATGTCATTTATTACACGCCAAAGAAGGGTTGGGCGATATATCGAATGTATTATATTATGCGATATGCCTGTATCGCAAGAATCAAATATATACAGTACCAGTCAAAACGTTTGGACACCTACTTATTCAAGGGTTTTTCTTTATTTTGACTATTTTCTACATTATAGAATAATAGTGAAGACATCAAAACTATGAAATAACACATATGAAATCATGTAGTAACCAAAAAAGTGTTTTATATATATTTTATATTTGAGATTCTTCAAATAGCCACCCTTTGCCTTGATGACAGCATTGCACACTCTTGGCATTTTCTCAACCAGCTTCCTGAGGTAGTCACCTGGAATGCATTTCAATAAACAGGTGTGCCTTGTTAAAAGTTCATTTGTGGAATTACATACCTTCTTATTGCGTTTGGGCCAATCAGTTGTGTTGTGACAAGTTAGGGGTGGTATACAGAAGATAGCCCTATTTAGTAAAATAGCAAGTCTGTATTATGGCAAGAACAGCTCAAATAATCAAAGAGAAATGACAGTCCATTACTTTCAGACATGAAGGTCAGTCAATCAGTAAAATTTCAAGAACTTTGAAAGTGCAGTTGCAAAAAATATCAAGTTCTATTGTGAACCTGGCTCTCATGAGGACCGCCACAGGAAGATCCAGAGTTACCTCTGCTGTAGAGGATAAGTTCATTAGAGTTACCAGCCTTTAATGAATGCTTCAGAATTCAAGTAACAGGCACATCTCAACATCAGCTGTTCAAAGGAGACTGTGTGAATCATGCCTTCATGGTCGAATTGCTACAAAGAAACCACTAAGTCTTGGCTGATTTCTTTTGATTTTTCCATGATGTCAAGCAAAGAGGCACTGAGTTTGAAGGTAGGCCTTGAAATTTATCCACAGGTACACTTCCAATTGACTCAAATGATGGCAATTAGCCTATCAGAAGCTTCTAAAGCCATGACATAGTTTTCTGGAATTTTCCAAGCTGTTTAAAGGCACAGTCAACTTTGTTCTTCTGACCCTATGGAATTGTGATACAGTGAAGTAATCTGTCTTTAAACAATTGTTGGAAAAATGACTTGTGTCATGCACAAAGTAGATGTCCTCACCGACTTGCCAAAACTATAGTTTGTTAACAAGACATTTGTGGAGTGATTGAAAAATGAGTTTTAATGACTCCAACCTGTGTGTATGTAAACTTTTGACTTCAACTGTATATACTGTATTCTACTCTATTTTAGTCAATGCCACTCCGACATTGCTTTCCTAATATTCATATATTTTAATGACATTCTTTTACTTTTAGATTTGTGTGTGTATTGTTGTGATTTATTAGATGCTAATGCACTGTTGGAGCTAGGAACACAAGCATTTCGCTACACCCACAATAAAATTAGATTTACTAGCTTTCTAGTCTGTTTTTTATAAATGTACAACAAATTCTCATTCTGATACATAAGGTATGCCACTTGATTTCAACATCTGAACAAAGTGGACAGACTAGCATGCTATTCAGACAGTTGTAGACGGACAGAAGGGTTTGTTCATAACAGTTTAACTCTTCTACCTTGTTAGCTAGCAAATATATGTGTTTGCTAAACTTGAAATATATAAATATTAGCTGGCTACTCACTAGCACGTGGGCTTGTGCTTGAGACATGGGCTTGTGTTTACGCATATAAGGCCCTCCCTCGTTCTCCCTTCTGCAAATCTAACCATGAACCTATTCGCCCTGTTTTCAAACAAAAGCTCAAACAGGAAGTACCAGTGTACTCAATACGGAAGTGGTCAGATGAAGCAGGCACGAGGCTACAAGAATGTTTTGCTAGTACAGACTAGGATATGTTCCTGGATTCATTCGATTGCATTGAGGAGTACAAGCATATAAGATGCCCACTATGACCTCCGAGACATCAAACATGCAAATGGACAGGTAGAATCCTATTACACCGGCTCCGACACTCGTCGTATGTGGCAGGGCTTGCAGACGATAACGGATTACAAAGGGCAGAAGTTGCCCAGTGATGCAGTGCCTTTTATGCCTGCTTAGAAGGAATATAAATTGGCTTGCGTGTAAACAGGTTTTTCATGATGGCTATGTGAGCTTGTTCTCCGTGACCGACGTGAGAGCCATTTAAACAGGTTAACAATCACAAGGCCGCCAGGCCAGACGCAATACCGGGGTGTGTTCTCAAAGCATGCGCAGACCAGCTTGCAAGTGTCTACAACGACATTTTCAATCTATCCTTGTCCCAGTCTGTAATCCCATTTTATGTTTCAAGCTGACAACCATTGTTCCTGTTCCCAAGAGCTCCAAATTAATCTGCCTAAATGACTAACACCCTCTAGCAATCACATCTGTAATTATGAAGTGCTTCAAGTTCCTTGGCATCCACATCACTAACAACTTACCATGGGCCACACACACCTGCACAGTTGTGAAGAGGGCAAGGCAGTGCCTCTTTCTCCTCAGTAAGCTGAAAAGATTTGGCATGGGCCCTCGGATCCTCAAGTTATTCAGCTGCACCATCTATATCATCTTGACTGGCTGCATCACTGCCTGTTTGATATGGTAAATGCACTTTACTGAAAAGCGCTATGGATGGTGGTGCGAACAGTCCAGTACATCACTTGGGCAGAGGTCCTTGCCATCGAGGAACTCTATCGGGCGGTGTCAGAAGAAGGCCTGAAAAATTGCCAAAGACTCCAGCCACCCAAGCCATAGACTGTTCACTCTGCTACCATCTGACCAACAGGCTCTGAGACAACTTCTATCCCCAACCATAATAAGACTGCTAAATAGCTAGACTGCTAAATAGTAAATTATTGATACCCGAACTATAAACCCACACACATACAGTGCATTCGGAAAGTATTCAGACCCCTTGACTTTTTCCACATTTTGATACGTTACAGCCTTATTCTAAAATCTATTTAATTGTTTTCCCACCTCATCAATCTACACACAATACCCTATAATGACAAATAGAAACAGGTTTTTTGACATTTTTGCAAATGTATAATTATATATATTTTTTAAATTAATAATTTACATAAGTATTCAGACTCTTTTCTCTGTACTTTCTTGAAGCACCTTTGGCAGCGATGACAGCCTCAAGTCTTCTTGGGTATGATGCTACAAGCTTGGCACACCTGTATTTGGGGAGTTTCTATGATTTCTTCTCTGCAGATCTTCTCAAGCTCTGTCAGGTTGGATGGAGAGCGTCGCTGCACAGCTATTTTCAGGTCTGTCCAGAGATCAAATCAAATCAAATCAATTTATATAGCCCTTCGTACATCAGCTGATATCTCAAAGTGCTGTACAGAAACCCAGCCTAAAACCCCAAACAGCAAGCAATGCAGGTGTAGAAGCACGGTGGCTAGGAAAAACTCCCTAGAAAGGCCAAAACCTAGGAAGAAACCTAGAGAGGAACCAGGCTATGTGGGGTGGCCAGTCCTCTGGCTGTGCCGGGTGGAGATTATAACAGAACATGGCCAAGATGTTCAAATGTTCATAAATGACCAGCATGGTCGAATAATAATAAGGCAGAACAGTTGAAACTGGAGCAGCAGCACAGTCAGGTGGAAGTTGAAACTGGAGCAGCAGCATGGCCAGGTGGACTGGGGACAGCAAGGAGTCATCATGTCAGGTAGTCCTGGGGCATGGTCCTAGGGCTCAGGTCCTCCGAGAGAGAGAAAGAAAGAGAGAAGGAGAGAATTAGAGAACACACACTTAGATTCACACAGGACACCGAATAGGACAGGAGAAGTACTCCAGATATAACTAACTGACCCCAGCCCCCGACACATAAACTACTGCAGCATAAATACTGGAGGCTGAGACAGGAGGGGTCAGGAGACACTGTGGCCCCATCCGAGGACACCCCCGGACAGGGCCAAACAGGAAGGATATAACCCCACCCGAGATGTTACCTCGGGTTCAAGTCCGGTCTCTGGCTGGGCCACTCAAGGACATTCAGAGACTTGTCCAAAAGCCACTCCTGCGTTGTCTTGGCTGTGTGCTTACTGTCGTTGTCCTGTTGGAAGGTGAACCTCCTCTCCAGTTTGAGGTCCTGAGCGCTCTGGAGCAGGTTTTCATCAAGGTTCTCTCTCTACTTTTCTCTGTTCATCTTTCCCTCGATCCTGACTAGTCTCCCAGTCCCTGCCGCTGAAAAACATCCCCACAGCATGATGCTGCCACCACCATGCTTCACTATAGGGATGGTACCAGGTTTCCTCCAGATGTGACGCTTGGTATTCAGGCCAAAGAGTTAAATCTTGGTTTCATCAGACCTGAGAATCTTGTTTCTCATGGTCTGATAGTCCTTTAGTTGCCTTTTGGCAAACTTCAAGCGGGCTGTCGTGCCTTTTACTGAGAAGTGGCTTCCGTCTGGCCACTCTACCATAAAAGCCTGATTGGTGGAGTGCTGCAGAGATGGTGTCCTTCTCCCATCTCCACAGAGGAACTCTAGAGCTCTGTCAGAATGACTATCGGGGTTCTTGGTCACCTCCCTGACCAAGGCCCTTCTTTCCTGATTGCTCAGTTTGGCCGGGTGGCCAGCTCTAGGAAGAGTTTTGGTGGTTCCAAACTTCTTCCATTCAAGAATGATGGTAGCCACTGTTCTTGGGGACCTTCAATGCTGCAGAAATGTTTTGGTACCCTTCCCCAGATCTGTGCCTTGACACAATCATGTCTCGGAACTCTAGTGATAATTCCTTCGACCTCAGGGTTTGGTTTTTGTTCTGATATGCTCTGTCAACTGTGGGACCTTTTTTAAATCCTGTCCAATCAATTGAATTTACCACATGGGGACTCTAAGTTGTACAAATATCTCAAGGATTACCAATGGAAACAGGATGCACCTGAGCTCAATTTTGAGTCTCATAGCAAGGGGTCTAAATATATATATTTTTTTCTACAAACCTGTTTTCGCTTTGTCATTATGGGGTATTGTGTGTAGATTGAGGGGAAAAAATATTTGATTCATTTAAGAATAAGGCTGTAACTTAACAAAATGTGGAAAACTGGTAGGGGTCTGAATACTTTCCGAATGTACATACACATTACACACATGCACACTCACACTCTTATACACTGTTCTTTTTTTTTTTTACACTTATTATTGTTGTGAGTACGACACGACAAAACCTTTCCCCCTTCAGGAGACTGAAAAGATTTGGCAGGGGTCCCCAGAGCCTCAAAGTTCTATTGCTGCACCAGCGAGAGCATCCTGACCAGTTGCATCTCCGCCTGGTATGGCAACTGCTCAGCATCTGACCGTAAGGCGCTATAGAGGGTAGAGCGTACTGCCCAGTACATCACTGGGGCCAAGCTTTCTGCCATCCAGGACCTATATAAAAGGTGGTGTCAGAGGAAAGCCCATAATATTGTCAGAGACTCAAGTCACCCGAGTCAGACTGTTTTCTCTGCTACCGCACGGCAAACGGTACCGGAGCGCCAAGTCTAAAAGCAAAAGGGTCCTTAACAGCTTCTACCCCCAAGCCATAAGACTGCTGAACAATTAATCAAATGGCTACCGGACTATTTACATTTTCTTCTCCCATTTATTTTGTATGCTACTTGCTGTTATCTATGCATAGTCACTTCACGCCTATCTATATGTACAAATTACCTCAACTAACCTGTACCCCCGCACACTTACTCTTGAATACTTGTTGTATTTGGCACAAGTGACAAAGTTTGATTTGATCTATCCTTATTTCTGGTCTCTTTGTTGCCTCTCTGATTAATGCCCTCCTTGCCTGGTCTGTGAGTTTTGGTAGGCTCTCTTGGCAGGTTTGTTGTGGTGCCATATTCTTTCCATTTTTTAAATAATGGATTTAATGGTGCTCTGTGGGATGTTCAAAGTTTCTGATATTTTTTTATAACCCAACCCTGATCTGTACTTCTCCACAACTTTGTCCCTGACCTGTTTGGCGAGCTCCTTGGTCTTCATGGTGACGCTTGCTTGGTGGTGCCCCTTGCTTGGTCGTGTTGCAGACTCTGGGGCCTTTCAAAACAGGAGTGTGTATGTTATGTATGTATACTGAGATCATGTGACACTTAGATTGCACACAGGTGGACTTGAACTAATTATGTGACTTCTGAAGGTAATTGAATGCACCAGATTGTATTTAGGGGCTTCATAGCAAAGGGGTGAATACATATGCACGCACCACTTTTCAGTTTTTTAAATTTTTAAAATAATTTTTTTCACTTCACCAATTTGGACTATTTTGTGTATGCCCAAAATGTTTGTGTATGCCCAAAAATCAATTAAAATTACATGTTGTAATGCAACAACATAGGAAAAACACCAAAGGGGATGAATACTTTTGGAAGGCACTGTATATCATCCAGCCCTACAGTGAAGATAAATTCAACAAAGCATGGAGTGTTGCTGCTCCAAGACTCAGCATTGAAGCAAAGGGGAAAAACATCATATGAAAGTCATGCACACTACCCCCGTTCTTCTTCATGCTTGTTGTTCATGATGCAAAACACAAGAGAGCCCCTTTATATCTCAAGTCCTCAGTGACCCAAATTTCATCCAAAGCTCTACTGTATGCTGCACGTCTCATAAGACCCGGCTCATCTTAAGAACAAGTAGGCATTCAGTCTGTCCCAAACTGATATTGGGGGGGGGGCGGAGACGTTGGCTGGCTTCCCTGATGAGAACGGCCCTGCTTTATTCTGATAGTCATTTGTGATGGAGGGAGTGGACCTTGGCTCAGCAGCACGGCTAATGGGATTAATTTCATGTCAGAGGGGGAGAGGATAGCCGAGCAGGTGGCAGAGGGCTTTAAAGCAGAGAGCTAGACACAGACACACACACACACACACTGGCATAGGGTTGTTTTTTCTTTATTGAGTATGACAGGACCTGCAGTGCCAGAGTTTTGCTGTATTTTAATTAGCCCACTTAATGGGATTAACATGTTAGCATTCTCACCTTCCTCCCCATAGAAGTTTGTTGTGAGGTAATTAGTAGTGTGAGTACAGATTTAGGGAAGTGAGGTGTCAGGGGCTGTGCTGTGATTATCCATGTGTTTCCATTACAGGATGTTCATTTACGTGTGTGTGTGCTCACTTTTTATGGTTCTCTGGATATTCTCAAATTGTGTGTGTGGAGGCTGTGTCACATGGTTTATGTAAAAAAGTGTACCACAGTAGGAGTCATAACACCCATAAAACGTAGCAGTCAAACAAGAAAATGGTTCCAATAGTTTTTCAACCATACCTTTTTCCCATAGGGGATTTTAGAAACACTTAACATAAGGGCTGTGTTTTGTGTAGGCTTACCCTGGCGTGACATTTTGATAACCGTGTAAACAATTATTATTTTTTGAATCCAAATCATCTGCGAATGTGGCTATCATAAAGAACTACAAATGCCATGATGATCTGGATGAGACTGGCGAATCAAGAAAAAGGTAAAAAATCTCTGGATGAACTCTCTGTTAGCTAATTTTAGTAATTTCTGAATTGGTTAGTTTTCTGTTAGCAAAGGTGTCGTCTTGAGATGACGTGCAGGAGCTTTCATGATGTCTACTTTGATTCTAATTAGCGTTTTTGAATCTGAGTCATTTAGCAGAGCTACTTACAGGAGCAGTTAGGGTTAAGTGCCTCGCTCAACCCCCCTCAAACCAGCAACTTCTCGGATACTGGCCCAACGCTCTTAATCGCTAAGCTACCTGAGCCGACTATATTGATATAAGCCACCTTGTCCGAGAGAGATTTAGATGGTTATGAAAACGTCACACCAGGGTAAGCCTACACCAAACACAGCATTTATTTGAAGTGTTTCTAAACCCCCTGTGGGAAAAATGAATAGTGGGAAAAACAATTGGATCAATTTACCTGTTTGACCGCTAGGTTTATGGGTATTATGACACCACGGTGAGACTCTATAGTAGCGAAGTCAAATAATTACAATGACATGATTTGTTATGTTGACTATGTTCATGGTAAGTGGTGTATATCATCATGGAATATGTGTGTAGGTTATGGCGTGTTGATGATGCGCTGCACAACATATGTGTGTCCATATGTTTACTGAAGGGGGTTGGAAACGCAACAACAACTTCCTGGTTGGCTAATCGGCTCCTGCAAACACGCATACTCCCACACACTTACACTCACAAATGCAGAGGCCCTGTCAAGTAGACTCAGTTTAATCCTTATCCTGCATATCTGGCGATTCAGCACCATCTGACCTCTTCACCTCCTACTGGTCAAGTTTCAGCCAAGTCTTCCCTCTCTTTCTCAGGCTCTTGCCACTATCACTGTATTTGTATTTATTATGGATCCCCATTAGCTGCTTACGCTTCCTGGGGTCCATCACAATTAAGACCGTTATACAATTAAAAACTTTACATTCACAACAGATGAACAGGCAGTTAACCCACTGTTCCTAGGCTGTCATTGAAAATAAGAATTTGTTCTTAACTGACTTGCCTAGTTAAATAAAGTTAAAATTAAAATAAATATTGTAAAATAGCATTGTATCTGGTCAAGGGTTGGTAACAGGCAGATTGGTTGGCTAACTGAGCCAATAAAAGGGGCTTTACTGTTCTTAGGTAGCTGAATGACTTTTGCTTCCCTCCAGGCCTGAGGGCACACACTTTCTAGTATGCTTAAATTTAGTGCAAATAGGAGTGGCAATATTGTCCGCTATTATCCTCAGTAATTTTCCATCCAAGTTGTCAGACCCTGGTGGCTTGTCATTGTTGATGGACAACAATAGTTTTCACCTCTTCCACACTCACTTTACGGAATTCAAATTTACAATGCTTGTCTTTCATCATTTGGTCAAATATACTTGGATGTGTAGTGTCAGCATTTGTTGCTGACATGTCATCCATACGTTTTCTAATCTTGCCAATGAAAAAATAATTAAAGTAGTTGGCAATATCAGTGGGTTTTGTGATGAATGCGGCATCTTTTTGCCCCAAATTTCATTTAAGGTGCTCTAAACCTTTTTACGATCATTCTTTGATAGTGTAGTTTCTTCTTATTTTTATTCAGTTTAGTCATGATTTCATGATTGGTTTAAAAACATTTTTTTATACATGATTTCTCAATATGCAGTACATTTGCCAATCACTTACAGCCAGACTTATTTTCCATCCCTCTCAACCATACAATTTGTCAATTCCTCATCAATCCATGGGGATTTAACATGTTTTACAGTAATTTTCTCAATGGGTGCATGCTTATTAGTAACTGGAATAAGAAATTTCATAAAGTGCTGAATTTGATTGCTTTTCATTACACACCACAGACCAACAAATAGTCAATTTCTTCAGCATTAGTAAAGATGTGATCAATACATGTTGATGATTTTTATTCCGGTGCTGTTTGTAACTACCCTAGTAAGTTGACTGATAACCTGAGCCAGGTTGCAGGTAGTAGTTATAGTTGGAAGCTTTCTCTTGAGTGGACAGCCTGATGAAAGCCAGTCAATATTTAAATGACCCAGAAAATATTCCTCTCTGTTAATACATTATCAAGCATTTCATACATGTTATCCGGATACTGACCATTACCACTTGGTGGTCTATACAGTGGTTTCTCCTTTAAAAGTTGCGAGCTTGCACCGCAGAACTTAGAGGTACCTAGCGTCACAGCGTCATTGCTCCAGACCACCACAAGGGGGAGTTGGAGCACTCATTATGCATTTGGGTCCCACAGTTTTTATATGACCCATCATATTGAGTGGTTCCAATGACGAATTTTGACGCGAGCCACCCTTGCCTTGTGTCGTTCTTCAACAAAGATAACTGACAAAACATTACGGTGGAACCAGATGTAAGTTGTTATAACATCATAACGAGTCAAGCAAAAAATGTATAATTGAGAGGAATATGTTACTTAATGTAGAGACACATGTTTGTGCATATTTTTTTGTCATAAAGTTCATTTATGAAAATCGCTATTTAGCAAGTTATCTGACTAGGTAACATTAGCTAGTGTTAGGATAATGAATTTGTAATTCATGTTTAATGTTTTAGGGACTCCTGAGAACCAGCAAACCAGGCTGTCATCTTGTGAAACTGTGGATGTAAAGAATCTAGCTAGCTAAAGCATTTACTGCAAATTGAACTGTATGCCTATGGATGTGTAGCTAGCTACAGGATGTATGGACCCTAAAACGTTCGGTTATGAACTAATATTCATACCAATCTATGGACCTCAGCTATCATAGTTGTTGTATCAACTTCAAGACTGAATGGCATTAATGAAGCCTATGTGTAACCGGTGTAAAATGGCTAGCTAGTTAGTGGGGTGCACGCAATTAGCGTTTCAATCGGTGACGTCACTCGCTCTGAGACCTTGAAGTAGTTGTTCCCCTTGCTCTGCAAAAGCCGCAGCTTTTAGGAGCGATGGGTAACGATGCTTCAAGGGTGGCTGTTGTCGATGTGTGCAGAGGGTCCCTGGTTCGAGCCCAGGTAGGGGCAAGGAGAGGAATGGAAGCTATACTGTTACATATGGATAGAGTAGAATATAGTAACTTTATTGTGCCAAGGATGCAAGTCTTATATACACATGTACTGTAGTTATTACCACGCATAAGATTCCCACATTGTAGCCTGTACATTGACTATATTCACTGATCATGTACTCTTCCTTGGCAAATAAAGTTGCGGTTCATATTTGAATCTCTGAGACATTATTTTTCAGTCATATCAAACTCAATTATTTGAATGATGCTGTGTCTGCATGTGTAACTGATGTGAAATGGCTAGCTAGTTAGCGGTGGTGCTCGCTAATAGCGTTTCAATCGGTGACGTCACTTGCTCTGAGACCTTGAAGTAGTGGTTCCCCTTGCTCTGCAAGGGCCGCGGCTTTTGTGGAGTGATGGGTAACGATGCTTTGTGGGTGTCAGTTGTTGATGTGTGCAGAGGGTCCCTGGTTCAAGCCCAGGTTGGGGTGAGGGGAGGGACGGAAGCTGTAATGTTACACATGTATGTATGTATGTATTAAATTATACAATTAAACAGTGTTTACTGCTCCTGGGACATCAATGATTATACATTGTAGCTATGCAATAGACTAGAAACATGATTGATTTGTAATTCCTATATACAGAAAAAATGTATGCATATCGAACTCCCTTCATCTGCATTAATCTGAGGACACAGGATAGTATTTCAATTAGATACTTAATTTCAACCAGTGGAGAATGTGAAACGCTTTATTGAAAGAAGTTCATTATTCAGGTGTTATAAATGCATTATAATTATGATAATTGTAACATTATAAATACAAGTGTACAAGTGTACTTCGATGCACATATGGTGTGCATTCTAAAATTAGGTTGGGGGAGAGGTGTAGAACACTGAAAGGGAAAAAGGTAAGAACAACGGCAGACCGCATATGATTCATGAATTACAGTGCTACCCTAATATTCTCTCAGTTCATCACAATTGTGGTGTCTCCTAACCAGCCTTGGGCCCCCAGTTGGCCCGAAGGATATCTTAAGAGCGGGTGAGGTGGCGATGATGGGACTGGCTTCCACTCTCACATCAAAACATACCTGCAGACGAGAGTGCATTATTAAGCCTTATTTAAAATGTATTCTAACATGGTCAGTCACCTTAAAATTTCAACATCCGCTGAAATGGCAGAGCGCGAAATTCAAAAATATTTTTTAGGAATATTTAACTTTCATACATTCAAGTGCAATACACCAAATTAAAGCTTAACTTCTTGTTAATCTAGCCATCATGTCTGACTTCAAAAAGGCTTTACAGTGAAAGCACACCATACGATTATGTTAGGTCAGCGCCTAGTCACAGAAAAACATACAGCCATTTTCCAGCCAAAGAGAGGAGTCACAAAAAGCTGAAATGGAGAAAATGAATCACTATCCTTTTGATCTTCATCGGATGGCACTCATAGGACTTCATGTTACACAATACATGTATGTTTTGTTCGATACATTTCATATTTATATCCAAAAATCTCAGTTTACATTGGCGCGTTATGTTCAGTAATGTTGTGTCTCGAAAACATCCGGCGAATTTGCCGAGAGCCACATCAATTTAAAGATATACTAATCATAAACTTTGATAAAAGATACAAGTGTTGTGCATAGAATTAAAGATATACTTCTCCTTAATGCAACCGCTGTGTCAGATTTCAAAAAACCTTCCATGCAATAATCTGAGTTAATTTTTTTATTTCACCTTTATTTAACCAGGTAGGCTAGTTGAGAACAAGTTCTCATTTGCAACTGCGACCTGGCCAAGATAAAGCATAGCAGTGTGAACAGACAACACAGAGTTACACATGGAGTAAACAATTAACAAGTCAACAACACAGTAGAAAAAAGGGGAGTCTATATACATTGTGTGCAAAAGGCATGAGAAGGTAGGCGAATAATTACAATTATGCAGATTAGCACTGGAGTGAGTACAGCGCTAAGCCACAAAAACAAGCCACACAGATACCCGCCATGTTGTGGATCAGTAAAAGTCAGAAATGGCGTTATAAATATTGACTTACCTTTGATCTTCATCAGAATGCACTCCCAGGAATCCCAGTTCCACAATAAATGTTTTATTTTGTTCGATAAAGTTCTTCTTTATGTCCAAATAGCTCCTTTTTGTTAGTGCGTTTAGTTCACCAATCGAAATTCACAAGGCGAGGGCAAGTCCAGACAAAGTCAAAACAGTTGTATTACAGTTCGTAGAAACATGTCAAACGATGTATTGAATCAATCTTTAGAATGTTTTTATCATAAATCTAAATCCAACCAGACAATTTCTTTGTCTTTTAGAAAAGGAACGCAGCTCGCTCAGCCACGCGCGTGACTTAGCTCAAGGCATTCTCCCAGACACCTGGTTCAAACTGCTCTTATTCACTCCCCCTTCATAGTAGAAACCTCAAACAAGGTTCAAAAGACTTGACATCTAGTGGAAGCTTTAGGAAGTGCAATATGACCCCATTTACACTGTATATTCGAAAGGCAATGACTTGAAAAACTACAAACCTCAGATTTCCCACTTCCTGGTTGGATTTTTCTCAGGTTTTCGACTGCCATATGAGTTCTGTTATACTCACAGACATCATTCAAACAGTTTTAGAAACTTCAGAGTGTTTTCAAATCTACTAATATTATGCATATATTCGTTTCTGGGCCTGAGTAGCAGGCAGATTACTCTGGGCACACTTTTCATCCGAACGTGAAAATACTGCCCCCTATCCCAAACCGGTTAAATCAGGAGGTGAAATGCAAAACTGACATTGTGTCATTAACTCTGGGACTACTACATCTCGTCTGTATTTCAATTGAAAGCATATCTTTAATAATACTTCCTGTTGACCCAACCAAGTGACATCTCACCTATGATCCTGCTGTGCCCTATGTGTCAGCCAGTTCAGATGCGGGAGGGGTTCACAAAAACAGCTGATATAACCTAGAGAGAAGGGGGAGAGGGATGAAGTGAAGAAGAGATACTGTTATTGTGTGTGTGGTCTCACCTGGTGTCCACACTACTAAGTGGCTACAGAGTACTTTATGCTGAAAAACAGACACGTGAGGACAAACAATAGAAGATAATGTCAATAGAAGATGCTGTATGTGATGCAGACACCTATCGGAGTGTATCTGAAACATTTAAGTATAGAGGGCTATGTATCTCACCACTTGGTCATTGCAAGGCTAACCCCCAGGGAAATCATGACTTGGCAGCAACAGATGTAACCATGTATTGCTACCACTGTATCATCAAAGGTATTATCTAAGTGAGTTTTAGAGATGATCAGAATACGAACGTCATCTGTTACTAGCAAATTATTGATTTCATTAACCTTGTTTCTTAAGCTATGAAAATTACAGGCCTCATCTTTTTAAGTGGGAGAACTTGCACAATTGGTGGCTGACTAAATACTTTTTTGCCCCACTGTAAGCTTTGTTTCCAGGTGTCAATAAAAGTTGACACCCACAGAGCTCCAATAGCCTCATAGCCAGTTATGGAGGGCTAAAGGTCTGCTGAATTATGGGTTGTTTGTTGGTGTCAAGTTGTGACCAAATCAGTTCTTTAAAATCCATCTTCAGCTGTTCTAAGCTGCCCTTCATAAGGTAATTAAAACCCACATTAATTATGATAGACTCAATTTCCTGATGCTGGTTTAAAATGTTTGGGAGCAGCTGATTGATATCCAGGAGCACAGGACAGCAGCAAGTTTTTTGCTCCAGGGACTGAGACATTTCTCACCAGTGAACTGACCTATACAACTGCCGGAGAAGGGAATTGCGAAATCCGGCCATTCCCACCTGTCACAATTCTTTGAGTCTTTCACGGGCCCACGAGTAGCAGGATAGCGTATACCCTCTGCTCACGGTGTTAGTTCCAGACCTCCCACAGCAGGCCATGCTCCGTCAGATCCAGAGAGAGGGAAAGGGAAAGGAGCCGAACTCGACAACGAAGCCACTGCTGCAGTCAGCGTAGTTGGAGTCAGCACCGCCGTCACAGACACAAGCAATCCCAGCGATGAAGGTGTAGGTAGATCAGTCACCAATGCAGCAAAGTTATTCCTTATGTTAATCTGCTCCAAACCTCTCGTAGTCACTTCCGTCCGCTTAGCATCATGCCGGTATCTTTGATTTCCACGACTTGTGACATGGGACCATCACTGATTGGAAAACTTTTCTTGCTGTTCTCCATCTACTTCACTACAGGATGGAGAAGAAGAAGCAGATGGAGACGATTTCCTTGGCAGGCAAGTTCAAGGTAGCACAGGCCATTCGGATAGGGATAGATGACGAGGCTGGGAAACATCCATCAGGCCCGAGCAGCATATGATTAGCATTTTCCCCATAAATTCACGCAGAATTTAGCTTTGTTTGCTTAGCATAGCCACCTCATTCCTGTAATCTTCCTCTAGCAAACAATTGCTGCATTGGAACTCCGGATTGTCAATATTGTCCCGGACAAGAGCATAATAAACACAGTTTCTACAGCCCTGGAAACGTTTGTTAGTAATTCCAGGCAAAGCAGTCTCCATTGCAGCCTAGCTACTGTAGCTAGCTAGTTGGTAGCAGGTGTTGACACAGGTATCTGAGTTATTGAGTTCTGAAGTTTTCGGCGTAGAGTCGGTGTCCGACAGCAACTGGTGGGGATACACAAGAAACACAATGAGGGGCTATACTGATCAGAATTTGGGATCACACTTACTCACACACTGGAAATAAGCACTTTCCTTTAGCTTGTGCTATTGCGAACATTGTACGAGTTCCCTTCGGTAGGCTAGCTCACTGTTTGGGGGCGGAGTGTGTCATCAACAGGTGTTGATGTATTTCTTTGCCATTTAGATTGTTCATAAGCTAGGTTGTTTTTCAATCTTTGAGTTTCAACTGCTAGTGAAGAGAAGACAATGCTGCTATTAGTTTGTCTCTCTCCCCTTCCGGACAATGTAATCAAATCATGAGTGATTTCGACATGGGTAATGGTCAGCAGTTGGCACTTGGTGTGACAAGCGATTTTTAAGCACATTCCAAAATTTCACATTATGGTCAACATGTCCCTAACCCTGGTCTGGTTTATCATGTGGGCAGAGAGACAGTTGGTCAGGCAGGATTAGACATTTAATCTCTACTAAATCTGTTTTGGATAGTGTTGTCCCCCCCTACATATTTTGTCCAGTGGTATCTGGACCCATAAATCCCATAAAGTGGTGTTTATAATTTGTCTGAACCATATTGGTGAAAGCAGCCCATTAACATCATCCATTGTAATCTACCAACTCAGGAAGTCCTGCAGTATAAACCAGCATTGTTTAATTCAGGCAATGCAAATAGTCTGGGTAGCCATTTGATTAGCTGTTTAGGAGTCTTATGGCTTGGGGATAGAAGCTGTTTAGAAGCCTCTTGGACCTAGACTTGACGCTCCGGTAGCGCTTGCTGTGTGGTAGCAGAGAGATTAGTCTATGACTAGGGTGGCTGGAGTCTTTGACAATTTTCAGGGCCTTCCTCTGACACCGCCTTGTATAGAGGTCCTGATGTTAGGAAGCTTGGCCCCAGTGATGTACTGGGCCGTACGCACTACCCTCTGTAGTGCCTTGCGGTCGGAGGCCGAGCAGTTGCCATACCAGGCAGCGATGCAACCCGTCAGGATGCTCTCGATGGTGCAGTTGTAAAACCTTTTGAGGATCTGAGGACCCATGCCAAATCTTTCAGTCTCCTGAGGGGAAAAAACACAAATTCCTATGGTTTTACAACTGCACCATTTAAATAATACCATGTGAAAGCAATATTTTTGGGGAACAAATGTTGCATTTTCCCCCGTTATAACTAGCTTGATAGCAATGTGAAAATTGTTGTGTAAATCTGTTGCAGCTCAAGTCGACTCCAACACCCACAATGCAATGTAATACCAAAGTAAGCATGTGAAGTAGCTAGCTAGCTGTAAAATAACCTAAACAAACTGCACTATTAATTTAGGAGTCTACAATCTCACCATGTTGAACCTGCCTGCAATTCGTCTGTGTGCAAAGTGCAAATGTTACCATGGCAACAGCATCCCTTTTCCACAGACACACAGGGCGCATTGTACTTGATTGTACTTGAAGGAAAAACTGAGTTGAATAATTTGGTACACTGTTTAGATTGAGCACTTCTGAGGGCAATATATACTTCGTCATGACGATATAAATGAATTGGATGTGTTCTAGACAAGTATGCTCATTGGCTGATTAGGTGATCTGGAGTGCAGGTAATTGTTTTAATGTGATATTGTGTTATCCCTTATCTTCATTGTTCAAATCAAATGTTATTGGTCACATACACATGTTTAGCAGATGAAGCGAAATGCTTGTTCAGGACCTTATACAGTGCTTTCGGAAAGTATTCAGACCCCTTGAATTTTTCCAGATTTTGTTACGTTACAGCCTTATTCTGAAATGGATTTAAAAAAAACAATTCCTCAGCAATCCACACTATTCCACAATGGCAAAGCGAAAATAGGTTTTTATACATTTTTGCCAATATATTAAAATAAAAAACAGATGCCTTATTTACAGAAATATTCAGACCCTTTGCTATGAGACTCGAAATTGAGCTCTGGTGCATCCTGTTTCCATTGATCATCCTTGATGTTTCTACAACTTGACTGGAGTCCAATTGTGATAAATTCAATTGATTGGACATGATTTGGAAAGGCACACACTTGTCTATATAAGGTCCCACAGTTGACAGTGCATGTCAGAGCAAAAATCAAGCCATGAGGTCAAAAGAGTTGTCCGTAGAGCTCCGAGAGAGGATTGTGTCGGCACAGATCAGGGGAAGGGTACCAAAACATTTCTGCAGCATTGAAAGTCCCCAAGAACACGTTGGCCTCGATCATTCTTAAGTGGAAGAAGTTTGTAACCACCAAGACTCTTCCTAGAGATGGCTTCCCGGCCAAATTGAGCAATCGGGGAAGAAGGACCTTGGTCAGGGAGTTTACCGAGAATGGTCAGTCTATCAGAGTTCCTCTGTAGAGATGGGATAACCTTTCAAAAGAACAACCATCTCTGCAACACCACACCAATCAGGCCTTTATGGTAGAGTGGCCAGACAGAAGCCACTCCTCTGTAAAAGGCACATGACAGCCCACTTGGAGTTTGCCAGAAGGCACCTAAAGACTCTCAGAACATGAGAAACAAGATTCTCTGGTCTAATGAAACCAAGATTGAACTCTTTTGGAGGAAACAAATTTAATTGCGTAACAATGTTAAAATAGTCAAGGGGTCTGAATAGTTTCCGAAGGCACTGTAGGTATAAGTTCCAACATGTTTTCCTGATTTCACAGACTGACCACTTAGAAGTTGAATCGTGGTGAAAATATATATTTTACTCACTGATAGAACATCGGCTTTCACCAAATTAACAGGAGGGGTATGATTTTTATTTACGGGGATGGATTATCATGTCAAGGGCCATATGTTGTGTCTCCTTGGTGATGCGGGTGTATTCTTGGAACACACACACGCTTAGCTGTGCTCTCTGATGGCCTGCTTCCTGATTGCCCTGCTGTCTTGGGATTAGGCCTCAAAGCTCTGCTTTTAGACACACGCCACCTCACCTCCCCACTGTCCCAACTCCGGCCATACGGCCCACACCGGGATTTACTGTCAGTCTGCAGTAAGCCACCAAGAAGCAAAGGTGCCACAGGCTTCTTTTTCGATAAGGCCGCAGTGCCTCACAAGTTGACCCGATGCATTCGGAAGATAACCATGACTAGCTTCGTAAATGTACGCGTTTGTGTTGGACTTTGACGCCCGTGTGCAGCCGAATGGGGAGCAATGCGTAGGAGTAGCAAAGCCTCTCTTTATCCCAGTGGAAGAATGCCCAGTTGATGGTCGTTTTACTTTGATTATAGTGGATTCAAGTTGCGTGTCTCTCGCCAAGCTGCATGGCAGAATGAAACCTGGATGCTGACCTTGCTGAGAAAGTATGGGAATAGGCAGTTCCTTTGCCCCTTTGAGATCTGACCAAATCTTTACCATAAGGTATGTCTTTTTAAACCACCCCCTTTCTGATTTCTTAAGAATTTTGTGTAACTGCCTGCCTGATCCTGTCAAACCAGTTCTGGTATTTGCCAACCATATTCCGCTTGGTTGTGTTGTTGACATGAGATTGTCCTCTGTTGAGAGGTTAATGGTTTCGCAGCATGAGATTTCAGTTTAAGACTCCTCTCAGCCCTCAGTGATGCTGAACGACCCGTCAAAAACAAAGATCTTTCTTTAATTTAGACGGGCAATCGAGCCCATGTACGCCATCTCGACCGTGGCAAGCACCCACCACATAAAACCTCCCTTTGTCTCCCCACCACCCTTACTGATTCAAGTGTTCTCAGTAACATAGCCTGAACGTTGTTGTATCTTATGGCCCTCTCTGACTTTCTGGCTAGTGTGTGTGACCTACTGTAGTGTGTCTTTAAGCCAGAGAGCGTTAAATGTGGCCTGTTTGCCTGTGGCACTTAGTGGAATTTAATGTAGTCCAGACTTACGTATTTGAGATAGCTATACATTTTAGCTTGTGTTTTTCTGGTGGCCGATAAGCGATGCATTTGGAACAAGCATCTGTCGGTCAGTGGTTTTCGGTTCCAAAATTGGACAATGTCATTTGGACAGAACATTCTGCATACACTCTATGTTGTATAACAAGTCATAATGCTGTTTTCCTGCCATACTGCTTTATGGAGAATGTGGTTTGTACTTTTTACCTTTCACAGAGTGTGCTTGGCCCCGAGGCAGAATCTCCCACGGATCATCCTCAAAGGAATATTCCAGGGGGTGAAAGTGGTACGCGGACCCGACTGGGACTGGGGAAACCAAGACGGTGAGTGAGGGAGTGAGCAGAGCAATCCATCCATACTGACCAGGGCCTTTTTTATTACCAGTGTGGCAGCGTTGTTGTTCAATCTGTTTCACTTTGACCCCATAACCTTAGAGACGATGGAATCTTATTACCTACAATGTGAGAGTTTGAACTGGTGTGTTTGTGCTTAGTGCTTCAGGATTTTCCCCCAACCCACAAGTATTTCATTGAGTGTGTTTAACAGATGTTTCTTAAAGAGCTGTGTTCATATGAGCAGGTTTTATTTTCCCTTTCGTACCGTTTCCCCTCTAGTGTAGCGGAGTATACAAAGAAGTCACATGAATTCTAATTATAGCATGTGCTGCAACTCCGGACAGGACAAAATGGTCTTTGGGGTTATTTCATGTTTTGGGACGTGGTTTTCAAGAGTCAAGATAATTTGGCTCTTAATGGCAAATCATTAGTGAAGAAACAGATTTGCCATACAAATGGAGATTCTGCAAATAGTTACATCTGTGGGAAGTTTGATTGCCCCTGTTTCTTTCCATTTAAAAACCATTAAATATCATTGCCTTTAGGGATGGAAAAATCTATCATTAGCTCTTTCTATTACCTCATGTGGGGTCAGAACCGGGAATGACATTGTCTTTTCTGTGCTAAAGCACTGGCGAATGAGTCAAAATGTCCTTTTTGTGTCTTTGAAAGTTAACCCCTGGGGTCTAAGTCAGTCATCATCAGTCTTTAATCAGAGTGTGGTAAGTGCATAGGGACATTCTTGGCATGGTCAGCAGAGAGCCTGTCACTTTCCATGAGTCCTATCCTGTTGTTACCTGGCAGGCTGTGTAATCCTTGATTTTGTAATCCTTGATATAACCTGCATAACCTAAACTATACAATGCCAGGTTCTCGCTTTGTGGTGGAAACTGAACGTAGTATTTGATGACATTTGAACTTGAAGACTGTCAGTAAGTAGTAAAGTAGAAACGTATCGTGGTGGTTAGTAAATCAATGTATTTTATTGTACTTTCTCTCGTGTTTGTTTACTGTAGTCTGAGAATGTGAGTGGTGCTAGCCCCAGCCTGTACTTCTGCATTGTTTTGTGTTCTGTTTATTATAATTTTTTTCACTTCTAACCAGAATCAAAGGGATGACTGGCCAAACCTTGTTGAAAGATGGCCAATGTTCACTGTCTGTTCAGATTACAGTGCCTTCAGAAAGTATTCATACACCTTGAAAACGTGTTTTTGAAATGTTAGGAAATGTATACACAAATATCTAATTTACATAAGTATTCACCCCTGAGTTTATACTTTGTAAAATCACCTTTGGCAGTGATTAAAAAAGAGAGTCTTTGTGGGTAAGTCTCTAAGCGCTTTTCACACGAGAATTGTGCAACAGTTTACCATTTATTGTTTTCAAAATTCTTCAAGCTCTGTCAAATTGTTTGTTGATCGTTGCTAGATGAAGATTTCAAGTATATTTAAGTCAAAACTGTAACTCGGCCACTCTGGAACATTCACGGTCTTCTTGGTAAGCAACTCCAGTGTAGATTTGGCCTTGTGTTTTAAGTTATTGTCTTGCTGAAAGGTGAATTAATCTCCCAGTGTCTGGTGAAAAGCAGACTGATTTTACATGTGCTCCATTATGTTTCTTTTTTTTACCTGAAAAACTCCCCTGTCTTTAATGATTACAAGCATACCCATAACATAATGCAGTCTCCCCTATGCTTGAAAATATGGCGAGTGGTACTCAGTAACGTGTTGTTTTGGATTTAAAAACTAAGAATATCAAACAGGAAGTTAAAAAGAAGGCAGCTATGAATAAGTATATCGACATAGAAGATTTTAATAAAATGCTGGTTGGACTCGGATCAGGGGAGCCATTTGGACAACAAGGATTTCGACTCAAAGATTGGATTGGATCCACTTTTTTAGATTTGTAAGTAAATTATTTTCATGACTTTATATAGCTAATTTACTATATGTATTTCGTTTTTTTATAAGTTATCTGCTTTTTGTGCCTTGGATTTAGTTTACATAGGCCTATGTAACAAGTAATTTCAATGTTATATAATTCCACAGTTTGCTGTTATAAGTTTCATCCTTGTAATTTTAGAGGCCACTAAACTCTCATGGCCATTGTTTATTTGTGGTTCTTACCTGTGCCTTTGTCTCGAAGGTGTTACTGTTTGCATTGTGTGTGTGCGTGTTTCACACCTATGTGAGTCACTGTACAGAAAGTTTAGGCTTGGTGTTTTTACTATACAGTAATGTCGTTTTGTCAATTTAATCAACTGTAATTCTGTGTGTCTTTCATCAATATGATGATGACGTTTGAGAGCCACCCCTCCCCAGCAAGCGCCCCTGCCGGTCAAGGTCTTCACCCCCCGCTGCTATGCCAATCACCCCGTGTGACGGTTCTACATCCACTTTTCATAGACCTCTTGAAAAAGAAAGTGCTTGTGGTACCATTCGTCCTAACATAATTGGTTTCCCCATGACCAAGGTAAACGACATGACAAAGACAGTGGATACGTTGGATCAGGACTAACAAGCTACTTTTTCACTAGGGAAGTAACCTTGCTCAACACACAGCATAAGGCATTCAGTAACAACCAGGTCTCAAGGAAGGTGAAAAAGGAATGATGTCCCCATTCCTGTTTCTGTGAAGGACTACAATGCCAGAATGGGGGGTGTTGACCTATCTGATGCTCTGATCTGGTACTCCACAAGACCAGGAAGTAGTATGAGACTTTCTTTTAACGCTTTGTGGACATTGCTCCAGTAAATGCTTTCATTCTCTGCAAGCAGATGGCCAAAGCAAAAGGTCAAACCCCTCTCACCCAGTTGGCCTTCCGAGAGCAGCTGGTGTTGGAAAAATGGCTGAATTTGGGGCCCAAAGCAACCTCACAACCATCACAAGACCCCCCACTCAAGGTGAGTGCCACTATCCAACATACATGACAAAAGGAAGAACCGCAAGCATTGCACAAAACACAGGGGGGAAGAAAGGGGGAAATACCAGATCTTCTATCCAAAATGCTAGTTCTCTTTTTGTTTCCTGGCAGAGAGACCCTGCTTCAAAGACTATCACGACATGAGCAAGCTATGGTGAAATTGAAATCTAATCATCTACACCTGGGATGTAACACGAATGCCATTTTGTAAATTGTTCAGCTGATTTCCAGTTTTGCACGTTTTTTTAGTGAAGGACACGTGTGTAACCAAGTTTGTGTTTGATAAGACCTTTTTTACATTTTTTAATGTATATCTGTAGCTTTTATATTGTTTTTGTAAACAGTTCATTTGTGTGTGGGACCAATACATTGGATACATTGGATATGCCTAGGCTAAACACCTGGAAGCGTCCAGTGAGCACACCTGACCGCTTACTAAAACATCTGCCCATTTCTAGTTGTTAGGTCTATCAATCCCATTTTTTTCCTGATATTGTTCACATGTTGTGAAAGCCATCTAATGTGTTTCTAGCTCTGGGCATCAGTAATTCACTTATAGCTTTTCAATGAAAGATGACTTTCAAAATAAAATAAAACAATTATTTTGTGTGTGCTTGATCTTGTGTATTCTGAACTATGGAACTCCTATCTTCTGATAATTTCCCCATAGTCTCCCAGATATCTTCTTTCCAAATATACCAAGTTTTTGAGAGTCATATCATGTAATTACACATGAATAGCAGTTACTTTTGGGTATGTCTATTTAGGTGGAAATCTACATTTTGCCGTTACATTTTAAGAGGTTAAACACTATTGCACAGTTAGTCCATGAAACGTATTATGTTACCTGTTAAGCACATTTCTACTCCTGAACTTATTTAGGCTTGGCATAAGAAAGGGGTTGAATACTTATTGACTCAAGACATTTCAGCTTTTCATTTTTAATACATTTGTAAAACATTTGAAAAACATGATTCCACTTTGACATTATGGGGTATTGTGTGTAGGCCAGTGAGAAAACATGTCAATCAATTTTCAATTCCGGTGTAGAAAAAGTTGAAGGTTGTGAATACTTCCTGAAGGCACTATCTGATTGGTCTTTGATCCTTTCTCAGCATCCAGAGCACCAATTTGGAGTCACGATCCCCACTTGTTGTTTCTTGTTTTCAGTATGTGATGTGTTGAATTAGCTAAGTCTAGAATTGACAAGATTCCTTTAGCAGAGTATGGTCTGTGTGCTGTGTGTTCCCAGAAATGGGTTGAACATTTGGCTGTGAAACATTGATGGGCACCATTTCCTGTTTAAAAATGGTGTCTTTTGAAGTGTGCACGGAATCGAACTACACAAAATAAAATGATTGTGTTTCATATAATTCACCCTAACTATTTCTCTTCTCATCATTCCACATTTCCCCCAATAAGCCTATTTTTAAAATCTTGCTCTCTTCACTCTTTCTCTCATCCCACAATTCTACACCATGTGTGCGTGTGCAGGAGGAGAGGGTAAGGTTGGGAAGGTGGTGGACATCCGTGGCTGGGACACAGAGTCCGGTCGCAGTGTGGCCAGTGTCACCTGGTCCAATGGTACCACCAATGTCTACCGAATGGGTCACAAGGGCAAGGTAGACCTCAAATACGTGTCTGACGTCCAGGGAGGCTTCTACTACAAAGACCACCTACCAAAGCTCGGTATGAAACTAGGGGGGGTGTAGACATGCTTGTTTTTGTCATTCTAGAAAATAGTGTATGTATCCTATAGATCAAGGGTGTCAAACTCATTTTGCCCCACGGGCTACATTCGGTCTTCCCTGAGGTCAGAAGGCCGTACTATGTACTAATGTATTTCCTCTTTGTCAAAATTTGCAAAAAAAATTGTATTTTCCATCGCTATTGGAATTTTAATGTCAATTCAGATTGTCCCCCCCCCCCCCCCCCCCAAACAATTAATTTGGGCATGTTTGACAACCCTGCTATACACTGAGTAAATCAAACATTAGTAACACCTTCCTAATATTGAGTTGCAACCCCCCTTTGGCTTTCAGAACAGCCTTAATTTGTCTGGACATGGACTCTAAGGTGTCGAAAGCGTTCCCCAGGGATGCTGGCCCATGTTGACTCCGTTGCTTCCCACAGTTGTGTTAAGTTGGCTGGATGTCCTTTGCGTAGTGAACCTTTCTTGTTACACACAGGAAGCTGTTGAGCATGTAAAACCCAGTAGCATTGCAGTTCTTGACACACTGTTGCGCCTGGCACCTACTACCATGCCCATTCACCCTCTAAATGGCACACATACACAATCAATGCCCAATTATCTCAGGGCTTAAAAATCCTTCTTTCACCGGTCTCCGCACCTTCATCTACACTGATTTGAAGTGGATTTAACAAGTGACATCAATAAGGGATCATAGCTTTCACCTGGTCAGACTGTCATGGAAAGAGCAGGTGTTCTTAATGTTTTCTATACTCCGTGTATATCAATATGAAGGCACTCGGTGCAGAGTTGGCCTATCTTTGTCATATGTTCCGATGTGCGTTTGTGTGTTTATCTATGGTTCGTGCGTACACAGGTGAGCACGCAGAACTGCAGAGGCAGGAGAGTGCAGAAGGCCACACCTTCAACCAGGGGGACAAGGTGAAATGTCTCCTGGAGGTGGACATCCTCAGACAGATGCAGGAGGGCCACGGAGGGTGGAACCCCAAAATGTCAGAGGTACTGAACTAAACTGTCAAATGGTGGAATTTCTCTGACAGAATTTTATCAAGAGTCTGACCTCATTCCAAGCTTTCTCCAGTTGTAGAACTACTTTGAAGTGTTTACCACTTTGTCACTGCATGTACTGCATGTGCCATGTTAGACAAATATTACTTCAAATTCTGAGTACCGATTCCCCATTTTGAAACTTTGAACCCAGCTTTATGTAATGTCGTTGATGTGATTGGTCTCTGGTGTGCAATAGAGCAAAACCAACAAGCACCTTTTATGTTCAAATCAATGGAGCCAGCGAAACGATAAGGTCAAGGCCGGCCACAATCTGCGACTGCAAATTTGTGTGTTTACAGTACACCTGCAGAATCGGGATGGTACACAGAATCACTGACCGGGGAGATGTCCGAGTCCAGTACAGCAACAACATCCGCTGGACCTTCCACCCAGGGGCACTAACCAAGGTAGTCTACATCTACCAGTGGGAAATTAATATAGGCTCACAGCATGGTCTTATAAGTTAGCGTTTGTTAGCGATGTGATGCTAATGCTGACAGATTAGCATAGAATCACATCGCTAACAATTTGCTGTCTTCCCCTTTCTTGCCGTAGGTGAACACTTTTGGTGTGGGCGAGCTGGTGCGAGTGCTGGAAGACATAGACAGCGTTAAGAGGCTTCAGGCTGGCCATGGAGAATGGACAGACAGCATGACACCCGTATGTTGACATAGCCTGAGGCTAACTTCCCATACCCTGGAGTTAACTTCCTGTAACCTAACACTAACTTTCCTTAGCCTGGCACTAACCTCCCTTCTAGGTTTCCTTAGCCTGGCATGAACTTCCTGTCATGCCGTTGTGCGAAGCCTCAGCTGGCAGTCGGCCCTCTGCATTAGAGGCAATGCCCTTTATGCCCCGGGGACTACCGGTAAACAAGCTTAAGGCTTCTGCGAAAGCAAAGCATCCTGATTAATTACCTATAAATAAAAGCCCTGAGAATTTCCAAGAGTGTCATTGGTATCTAAAAAGAGTGCATTTGAGATGGAAAGATGACAATCATGGTTTGATGGAGGTTCTTTGAAACACTTCCTCTCCTTCATGGCCTGTGATGGGTGTTAAAACCTAATATCTTCTCCTATTGGTCATGGTGGAAAGGAGAAAATGAGAGGAACATTTAAAGTGTAATTGAACAGAGTCCATAGTCCTACCTACCTATCTGGTGTCCTAACACCACTCTCCTTCCTTATCTCCCGCTCTCTCCTCTGCCCCCCACCCATCTTCCTCCTTTTGTTTTCTACACCCTCTCCTCTCCCATCAGGCCCTGGGGCAGGTGGGCAAGGTGCTGAAGGTGTACGCCGACGGGGACCTGCGCGTGGCCTTCAACGGCCAGACGTGGACCTTTAACCCGGCGTGCCTCTCGGCCCAATCCGTGGAGGTGGACGCCAACCTCATGACGGTGGAGAACCCCAACGTATCCGGAAGTAAGGACTACTGAGACCTCGCAGACAGGAGGAAGGGGGCCTCTTATCCAACAGTCATCCAACGAGTGTTGCTTTTTATCTCTCCTTCCATTTCCTTATCACTTTCCCTGAATTCTCTATGGACCCCCCCCCCCCCTCTTCTTCCAGCACTCTTGCTGCAAGCTATGCATGCACTACTGACCAAGGGCTGTGACAGTGGCTGTCTGTTGCATATACGGCCCCTCATATCGCTGTTTCTCCTGGTCACTGTCTCCACATGCATGACGAACGGGTTTCATTTGCATGTAATTTGCATGTCTCTGAAATGTCTGGTTTTTCTCTCTTTCATGCCCTTTCATATTGGAGGCAAGCTCCAGAGGCCTCATCAGCATATGTGCCTCTACTGCTCCTCATGTGTGTATGTGTGGTTCTACTAGTCTTGGGTACTCTGACTCAATCACCCCTTTTTCTGTGTCTGTCATATACATCATGGTGGAAGAGAGTGGATACGAGAGGCTCGTAATGCTGGGTTAGGGTGCACAGGGACATTTTGACTCATTCCAATGGTTGTGCTTTGACTTGGTAACTCTTGGTAACTGTGTATGCTCTCTGGGTTTAGAGGGGCCTGGAGGGTAGCACAGCACCTACTATGCATGTTCTCCATGCTCTGGAATCCATCACTAACATGTTTCTCTTTCTTCTATTTTTCATCTTTCTCCTTCCCTTGCTCTTTATTCATCCACATGATATTTTTTCACTTTCCCTTTCCCCCCCTCTTTATCTCTCTCTCCAGACACAGTCATTTCAGTCCTCGAGAAGCTGCTGTCTCAGTCTACAGATCAGGACAACCCCAGCCGGCTGGTCATCGAGGCGGCGCATGGCAATGCCAACAAAGTCCGAGAGCTTGTGCAGAAATACCCTGACAAGGTGCGTTCATTCCCGGCACCGCAGACTGTATGTCTGTCATCCCTTAATGCGATTGTGTGTGAGACATCTCTTAATGTGATTGATTGTGTGTGTGACATCTCTCCAGGTGGATATAAAGAACCAGGGCAAGACGGCGCTGCAGGTGGCAGCCCACCAGGGCCACATGGAGGTGGTCCTGGCTCTGCTGCAAGCCAACAGCTCCATTGAAGTGAAGGACGAGGATGGAGACACCGCCCTGCACTACACGGCCTTCGGGTGAGAGGAATACACAGACACACACACACACACGGTTGCCAGTTTTAAGTACCCTGTATTCACATTGTTAGAAAACAGGTTATGGGGGTGGTTGGTCTCTGGATTTTATTGGATTTGGGGTGAAAATCACTACACACACAAACAGTCAATCACACAGGGGCATTACTGTTGTCCATAATCCCTCACCATGCCCGCCACAAAATAAGTGATTACAAACATACATTTGTTATCAGAATGAGTCAATTAAAACAACACAACAAATATATGAAAATGCATTGAGTAATGAATATTTGAATGAGTACCCTAAATTGATAGGAAAATGATTGTGGTTAGGTCTATACATTTTGTTGCTCATTGTGTGTGTGTGTGCAGGAACCAGGCGGAGATTGCACGGCTATTGCTGAGCAAAGGGGCCAAGGTGAACCTGCTGAACAACTCCATGTGTACAGCGCTGCACATAGCCGTCAACAAGGGCTTCACCGATGTGGTGCGTGTGCTGTCGGAACACTCAGCCGACATCAACCTACAGGTCAGTACCCACTAATAAGAACTACATTATCTGCGTCGGAAATGCCATCATATTCCTTATTTTAATTCAATACTTTGGTTCATGCTTTCTTCTGTCATGCTCACCGCCCGTACATACAAAACACACACATGCATGCGCAAACACACACTCACAAGTCTCTCAAGAAACTAAACCGCAATGGCAGACATATTTATTTTAACTAGGAACAAAACAGAATGTTTCCGCTGATCCTTTTCTTTTGAAGCATTTTAACACTTTGTTTTTTATATTCTTTGTGCTTTTACTGTGCATTTATTGATGTATGTATTGGCTAGTGCAATAAAATGTCCCCTTTGGGGGACTAATAACTTACTATAACGTACTAATAACTTACTATTCATTTTTCTGCTCAAGCAATGTGCGTGTTCAGCTGCAGTGGAATGGTTGCTTGAAGTTTGTGTGTATGTTGGGGTGGCAGGTAGGCTAGTGGTTAGAGCGTTGAGCCAGTAACCGAAAGGTTGCTAGATCGAATCCCTGAGCTGACAAGTTAAAAATCTGTTGTTCTGCCCCTGAACAAAGCAGTTAACCCACTATTCATAGGCCGTCATTGTAAATAAAAATTTGTTCTTAACTGACTTGCCTAGTTCAATAAAGGTTAAATATTATTTTTTATTTTTGTTAATGTGTGTATCTGAGCTGTACTGTAACAGAAAAGAGCAGCATTGCTATACATGAGTACAGAGTAGGCTTGGGCGATATACCGTTTATATCGATGGAATGATTTAAACAAATATTTATATCTATTTTTGGGGTGGGTACCCGAGGGCTGCGGGGGTGCATGCTACTCCACTACTTATACGTTAAGTATAACTATAACAAATCTAAGATGTATTAAATAAATTGTATCCAGCTCCAGCTTTGCATTTGGTTTGCTAACTTGCTAGCCAAGTGGCTAGATATCAAGATCAAGCTTCTTGGTTACAGCAGAGACATTCTAGCCTGAGTGCCAGTCTCTTTAGCTAACGTTCCATTCCTTGCAACACCTTTTCATTGCCAAAGAGACTGGCCTTTCTGCCATCTTCAAATATGAACATTGTATCATATAGAGATAGTAGTGGTGTCTTTTTGTAGACACTCATTTCATGGTTAGTTGGACAAAGCCAATGAATGGTGTTTTTGTAGGGGTTTTCAAGAAATGCCAAAAATAAGGTCTGTGGTAAACACAGGCTTAGGAAATCTTATATGTTTTGTTCTATAAGATCATTTTCATCAACGTCATTTTTTTGTCAATTTTGAATCATTTTAAAAATAAAAATAGCACAAAGGCAACATGATCTTTATTAATTATGTAAAGTGAATGATATTATCTCATAGATCAAAATGTTTAAGATCTCCTAAGCCTGTGTTAACCTCAGACTGATTTTCGGCATTTATCCCAAAACCCTATTCTTTCCCCATACATTTTTCCCACTTGGATCGCTGAACGAACCAGAGGTAAATCATGTCCGAGTTTTAGGACTGCAAGCTGGCGAGCTCTACTAATGAGCTCGAAGTGAAGAGAGTTGATCCTGATTCAATAATCCTCACAGCTATCTTCCAATCACAACGATTATCCAAATATTGGAACTCTCACCCTTTTCTCTCTCCACGGAACAGGTTGTTATCCGGTTGCTAAGCAACTGTTTTCCGTTTGTCCAGACGAAGCCTTCCTATCAAAAGTTTCTAGCTCACGTCTAAATTCTCAAACTAAATACATACTGCAATTCCACACATGCAACCTCTTTGCTTTGATTTTAAGCCTCAAAATGCAACAACTTCCCTCGCTAACAGCTTTAATATTGCAGATAGTGTGGCTTCCATCAATGTAATCGTCTGCATCATTTCCATCACCCCATATTTTCTTTTGTAAATGTATTTGCAGTTGAAGTCGGAGGTTTACATACACACAGGTTGGAGTCATGAAAACTCGTTTTTCAACCACTCCACAAATTTCTTGTTAACAAACTATAGTTTTGGCAAGTCTGTTAGGACAGCTACTTTGTGCATGAAACAAGTCATTTTTCCAACAATTGTTTACAGACAGATTATTTAACTTATAATGCACTGTATCACAATTCCAGTGGGTCAGAAGTTTACATACACTAAGTGAACTGTGCCTTTAAACAGCTTGGGAAATTCCAGAAAATGTAATGACTGAGTCAATTGGAGGTGTACCTGTGGATGTATTTCAAGGCCTACCTTCAAACTCAGTGCCTCTGTGCTTGACATCGTGGGAAAATCTAAAGAAATCAGCTAAATTTAGACCTCCATTAGTCTGGTTCATCCTTTGGAGCAATTTCCAAATGCCTGAAGGTACCACGTTCATCTGTACAAACAATAGTACGCAAGTATAAACACCATGGGACCACGCAGCCTTCACACTGCTCAGGAAGGAGACTCATTCTGTCCCCTAGAGATGAACGTACTTTGGTGCGAAAGGTGCAAATCAATACCAGAACAACAGCAAAGGACCTTGTGAAGATGCTGGAGGAAACAGGTACAAAAGTGTCTATATCCACAGTAAAACGAGCTCGATATCGACATAACCTGAAAGGCCACTCAGCAAGGAAGAAGTCACTGCTCCAAAACTACGGTTTGCAACTGCACATAGGGAGAAATGTCCTTTGGTCTGATGAAACAAAAATAGGACTGTTTGGCCATAATGACCATCGTTATGTTTGGAGGAAAAAGGGGGATGCTTGCAAGCCAAAGAACACCATCCCAACCTTGAAGCACGGGGGTGGCAGCATCATGTTGTGGGGGTGCTTTGCTGCATGAGAGACTGGTGCACTTCACTAAATTGATGGCATCATGAGGGAGGAA
Source organism: Oncorhynchus nerka (assembly GCF_034236695.1). Lineage (NCBI taxonomy): Eukaryota > Metazoa > Chordata > Actinopteri > Salmoniformes > Salmonidae > Oncorhynchus > Oncorhynchus nerka. The sequence goes on from NC_088402.1 coordinate 67,162,762, forward strand.
AATTATGTGGATATATTGAAGAAACATCTCAAAACATCAGTCGGGAAGTTAAAGCTTGATCACAAATTGTTCTTCCAAATGGACAATGACCCCAAGCATACTTCCAAAGTTGTGGCAAAATAGAAAATAGACATTTTGTAGGCAGAACTGAAAAGGCGTGTGCGAGCATGGGCCAAAATTCAGCCAACTTATTGTGGGAAGCTTGTGGAAGGCTACCTGAAACATTTGACCCAATTTAAAGGCCATGCTTCCAAATACTAATTGAGTGTATTTAAACTTCTGACCCACTGGGAATGTGATGAAATAAATATAAAATTAAATAAATCATACTCTCTACTATTATACTGACATTTCACGTTCTTAAAATAAATTGGTGATACTAACTGACCTAAGACAGGGAATTCTTACTAGGATTAAATGTCAGGAATTGTGAAACTGAGTTTAAATGTATTTGGCTAAGGTGTATGTAAACTTCCGACTTCAACTGTATGTACATGTGATATTTCAGTTTTGTAATTTTTAAAATAAATTCCAACATTTCTAAAAACCTGTTTTTGCTTTGTCATTATGGGCTGTTGTGTGTAGATTGAGGTGGAAAAAACGATTGAAACAATTTTAGAATAAGGCTGTAACCTAACAAAATGTGAAAGTCAAGGTCTGAATACTTTCCGAATGCACTGTGCCTTCGGAAAGTGTTCAGACCCCTTTAACCATTCTTTAACAAATGTTGGTCTTTTAAGGCAGGGCTGACAGACACGTCCCTTTCACCCCCTTTAGATAACAGTTAAATGTTTGTTTCTAATTCTATTCAAGGCACCACATGTTGTCATGGAAAATATATTTATTTCCAACAACCCATGAGCAACTCCCGCAAATCCATCTGCATATTGAATGTTGAGATTGCCGAAAGGCCAGTCTCTTTGGCAATGACATGGAGTGGAATGTTGGCTAAAAAGACCTGTACTCAGACTAGAGACATTCAATCCCTTCCTGGATCCCTGTTGCCTAAATCGTTTTGTGCCACCCCCCCAAAGAAAAATAGAGCACCATGTGTGCACATCCGGTAATAACTTATTCCCCGGTGTGGTATAGAAACGGTATGAAAATCTGGATACCGCCCAACACTGTAGTTCATTCATGATATAAAAACGTTGCTGTAGAACTATGATCAAATAGAAGGCCTCAAGGTCTCAAGGATCAGCTCTCCCTACCCAAATGCTAACCCTCTCTATTAGGGGCTACAACTATAAAAGGACCACAGATCATTTATTACCTGGCTAACTTCTTTCTCCTCCTCTCCTACAAGGACTCGTACGGAGACACACCGCTGCACGACGCCATCGCCAAAGACTTCCGGAACATCATTGAGATCCTGGTTGTGGTGCCCAACATAGACTTCACCCAGCAGAACCACCGCGGCTTCAACCTCCTGCACCACGCAGCCCTCAAAGGCAACAAGCTGTGAGTCCTACACTACTACTGTACACTACACACTACCCCATACACACTACACTATACCATGCAGCCCTCAAAGGAAACAAGCTGTGAGTACTTCACTACTAGGGTTGGGCGGTAACCAGATTTTTATATTGTAGAGCTTCCGAGTGGAGTACCTGTCTAAGGCATTGCATCGCATTGGTGAGGCATCACTACAGCCTCTGGTTCAATCCATACCCGGCCGTGACCGGGAGACCCATGGGGCAGCACGCAATTGGCCCAGCGTCGTCCGGGTTAGGGGAGGGTTTGGCCGGCCGGGACTTCCTTGTCTCGTCGTGCTCTAGCAATTCCTTGTGGCTTTTGGGCGCCTGCAAGCTGACCACGGTCGTCAGTTGGACAGTGTTTCCTCCGACACATTGGTGCGGCTAGCTTCCGGGTTAAGAGAGCAGTGTGTCAAGAGGCAGTGCAGCTTGGCAGGGTTGTGTTTCGGAGGACGCATGGCTCTCGACATTCACCTCTCTAGAGTCTGTATGAGAGTTGCAGCGATGAGACGATCGTAACTATTAATTAGATATCACGGAATTGGGGAGAAAAGTGAGTAAAGTAGTAGTAAATAATAATAATGAAATGTCATACAGTCTTACTAGGATTTACGGTCTTACCGGCTTAGTACACACATTTCCATGGAGCCTGCTAGCTGAATATGCAAACGAAAATTGCAAAGACAGACAATCCAGCTCAAAGTTATACATATATAGGTAGTAGCTACCAGTGATGTACTGGGCCGTACTCACTACCAATGTTTTTTTCATTGCTGTGCAAATTTTACATCTGCTCAACGCAAACTTGAACATTGTGAAAATTCTGTGCAACTTCCGGCGCACGTTTACTGTAAACACTGAGGCTGTACCCGATTTTAAGTTTTAACAGGTCAAGTAGACTACTGTGGCTATTTGATCATAATGTAGGCCTACCAGAGTGGCCTACCATCAAAAACAATGGAGAAAATGAATCCCATAACATTTAAACATGGGAATAGATGTTCTATCGTTCAGTCTACACTAGCGGCCAATGTGTGGTGTTCAATGTAGGTCTACATTCCATGACACTTTTCAAAACAACATGCAGGGCTTGGCATTAACATGTTTATCCACTTGTCCTTCAGACAAGGAGGTGAATGAAAATGTTGTTTTATGCAAGAAACCACTTTACAAAATAAAATGCATCAATATTTATATACCATTATTACAGAGAATAAGACAAATTAAGTTTCCCTCTGTGTATTGTGGAAAACTGCTTTTGGTACTGCCTCTCGTGAAAGGTGGAGATCCTTCGCTACTTGACAACTATTGACCCATATCAAAATTGTCTGTATTGTCAAAGGTACTGGAGTCCTTAGTTAGTAGGGAGCTAAAGGTCACCTTCCAAGAAAACAACATCTTAAATGGAATGCAATCAGGTTTGATATACATTTTGTATATCAACAACATTGGGGATCTTATTGAAACAGCAGATGTTCATTTTTATGCAGATGATACTGTTCTTTATTCAAGTGGTAGTAGTTTATCTTTAGCTTTTGAAAATGCCCAAAGAGCATTTAACATCATACAACAGAATATGTATGATTTAAAGCCAATTTTAAATTTGGGTAAAACAAAATGCATTGTATTTTCAAATGCCAGGCATGTTACAAATCATGTCATTGCTACATTGGCTGGAGATTCTATAGAGCAAGTTAAAGTTTACAAATATTTGGGTGTGTGGGTTGATGATCAGCTGAGCTTCACTGTGCATGTAGAGAACTTGTGTGTGTGTGTGTGTGTGTGTATATATATACTGCTCAAAAAAATAAAGGGAACACTAAAATAACACATCCTAGATCTGAATAAATGAAATATTCTTATTAAATACTTTTTTCTTTACATAGTTGAATGTGCTGACAACAAAATCACACAAAAATTATCAATGGAAATCAAATTTATCAACCCATGGAGGTCTGGATTTGGAGTCACACTCAAAATTAAAGTGGAAAACCACACTACAGACTGATCCAACTTTGATGTAATGTCCTTAAAACAAGTCAAAATGACGCTCAGTAGTGTGTGTGGCCTCCACGTGCCTGTATGACCTCCCTACAACGCCTGGGCATGCTCCTGATGAGGTGGCGGATGGTCTCCTGAGGGATCTTCTCCCAGACCTGGACTAAAGCATCCGCCAACTCCTGGACAGTCTGTGGTGCAACGTGGCGTTGGTGGATGGAGCGAGACATGATGTCCCAGATGTGCTCAATTGGATTCAGGTCTGGGGAACGGGCGGGCCAGTCCATAGCATCAATGGCTTCCTCTTGCAGGAACTGCTGACACACTCCAGCCACATGAGGTCTAGCATTGTCTTGCATTAGGAGGAACCCAGGGCCAACCACACCAGCATATGGTCTCACAAGGGGTCTGAGGATCTCATCTCGGTACCTAATGGCAGTCAGGCTACCTCTGGCGGGCACATGGAGGGCTGTGCGGCCCCCCAAAGAAATGCCACCCCACACCATGACTGACCCACAGCCAAACCGGTCATGCTGGAGGATGTTGCAGGCAGCAGAACGATCTCTCCAGACTCTGTCACGTCTGTCACATGTGCTCAGTGTGAACCTGCTTTCATCTGTGAAGAGCACAGGGCGCCAGTGGCGAATTTGCCAATCTTGGTGTTCTCTGGAAAATGCCAAACGTCCTGCACGGTGTTGGGCTGTAAGCACAACCCCCACCTGTGGACGTCGGGCCCCCATTCCACCCTCATGGAGTCTGTTTCTGACCGTTTGAGCAGACACATGCACATTTGTGGCCTGCTGGAGGTCATTTTGCAGGGCTCTGGCAGTGCTCCTCCTGCTCCTCCTTGCACAAAGGTGGAGGTAGCGGTCCTGCTGCTGGGTTGTTGCCCTCCTACGGCCTCCTCCACGTCTCCTGATGTACTGGCCTGTCTCCTGGTAGCGCCTCCATGCTCTGGACACTACGCTGACAGACACAGCAAACCTTCTTGCCACAGCACGCATTGATGTGCCATCCTGGATGAGCTGCACTACCTGAGCCACTTGTGTGGGTTGTAGACTCCGTCTCATGCTACCACTAGAGTGAAAGCACCGCCAGCATTCAAAAGTGACCAAAACATCAGCCAGGAAGCATAGGAACTGAGAAGTGGTCTGTGGTCCCTGCCTGCAAAACCACTCCTTTATTAGGGGTGTCTTGCTAATTGCCTATAATTTCCAGCTGTTGTCTATTCCATTTGCACAACAGCATGTGAAATTTATTGTCAATCAGTGTTGCTTCCTAAGTGGACAGTTTGATTTCCTAAGTGGACAGTTTGATTTCACAGAAGTGTGATTGACTTGGAGTTACATTGTGTTGTTTAAGTGTTCCCTTTATTTTTTTGAGCAGTGTATATATACAGTTGGGCAAAAAAGTATTTAGTCAGCCACCAATTGTGTAAGTTCTCCCACTTAAAAAGATGCGAGAGGCCTGTAATTTTCATCATAGGTACACTTCAACTATGACAGACAAAATGAGGGAAAAAAATCCCGAATCACATTTTTAATGAATTTATTTGCAAATTATGGTGGAAAATAAGTATTTGGTCAATAACAAAAGTTTATCTCAATACTTTGTTATATACCCTTTGTTGGCAATGACAGAGGTCAAACATTTTCTGTAAGTCTTCACAAGGTTTTCACACACTGTTGCTGGTATTTTGGCCCATTCCTCCATGCAGATCTCCTCTAGAGCAGTGATGTTTTGGGGCTGTTGCCGGGCAACACAGACTTTCAACTCCCTCCAAAGATTTTCTATGGGGTTGAGATCTGGAGACTGGCTAGGCCACTCCAGGACCTTGAAATGCTTCTTACGAAGCCACACCTTCGTTGCCTGGGTGGTGTGTTTGGGATCATTGTCATGCTGAAAGACCCAGCCACGTTTCATCTTCAATGCCCTTGCTGATGGAAGGAGGTTTTCACTCAAACTCTCACGATACATGGCCCCATTCATTCTTTCCTTTACACGGATCAGTCGTCCTGGTCCCTTTGCAGAAAAACAGCCCCAAAGCATGATGTTTCTACCCCCATGCTTCACAGTAGGTATGGTGTTCTTTGGATGCAACTCAGCATTCATTGTCCTCCAAACACGACGAGTTGAGTTTTTACCAAAAAGTTCTATTTTGGTTTCATCTGACCATATGACATTCTCCCAATCTTCTTCTGGATCATCCAAATGCTCTCTAGCAAACTTCAGACGGGCCTGGACATGTACTGGCTTAAGCAGGGGGACACGTCTGGCACTGCAGGATTTGAGTCCCTGGCGGCGTAGTGTGTTACTGATGGTAGGCTTTGTTACTTTGGTCACAGCTCTCTGCAGGTCATGCACTAGGTCCTCCCCGTGTGGTTCTGGGATTTTTGCTCACCGTTCTTGTGATCATTTTGACCCCACGGTGTGAGACCTTGCGTAGAGCCCCAGATCGAGGGAGATTATCAGTGGTCTTGTATGTCTTCCATTTCCTAATAATTGCTCCCACAGTTGAAATCCTACAATGTGATTTTCTGGATTTTCTTTCTTCTCATTTTGTCTGTCATAGTTGAAGTGTACCTCTGATAAAAAAAGATCAGAGGCCTGTAATAATTTTCAAGTGGGAGAACTTGCACAATTGGTGGCTGACTAAATACTTTTTTGCCCCGCTGTATCTGTAGAGTAGTTTTAACTATACAGAATACAATGTTGGTTAGGAATATATGGTAGTACAGATAGATATTGGGTGATAATTTGTAAAAGATCTTGCACCCCCAAATGTATAGAAGGGATAGCTTTTGGAATTTTCTAATCTTTGGGAACAGTAGTTTGCATACATTTGGTGAAGATGTATGTTAGAGCAATGATCTGGTGACCTTTCAGAAAGTTTGGCATTTGCTGTATGATCGATGAGAAACTCCATATTGCAAATGTATGGTCCCTTACTATACGTTCGCGAATGTTTCTAAAATTCGGGCCGTGCACCGGGGCCAGATCTTCCGGGAAGTCATCGAACGAAGTCTCTCGCACATTCGGTTTCCATTTTATAAAATGTGCAAATTTTGGTAATTTTTTCAGTGTCCCGGTAAATTCCACCACATAGTGCGAATGGAATCTTATTGAAAATTTACAAAACATCACCAATCACGACATGGTCATTTCTCTTAAATGGAAGACAAAACTTGGTGAGCATAGGTTTGGACTAATGGGCTGTTAGCTCAGAAACAGAAAATGGTGTCGAGGCCATGTTTCTGGGATTAAAGGTCAAAAATAGAGCGCTAATTTGACCGCTTCATGTCAAAGTACATGAACCTACGGTGTCAGGAAAAAAAGAACCAGCCATTTATCTATCGTAATTTAAGAGAAATCATACAATGTACAATTGGTGATGCTCAAATGTTTTTTTTTCTTCAAAAAAGTTACAGATCCAGTTGCGGCGTGTTCAGACAAATCCGTTAAGGTGGGTTTCGGAGCTCTGCGAGATTTCTGTGATTTTCTGAAATCACACACACTCATCCAACCCTCTGTAAATCAGGCAGTTCTTAATGTAAAGACTTAACTCAATATTCTGTAAGAGCCTACCCCAAGGATGATATGTATTCACTTTCATCTTCCTGTGTCAACTGGAAGTGCCTTAAATTGGGGTCATAGGGGCTGTTTCGAAGGGTTTAAAAGGTCAGATGTTTCCAAAACGTCATATGTGTGATTAGGCAACCCTCATGAACTGTAAATCAGTCATTTCTCCCAACAGATGTCAAAGAAAAAAACTTTCTCACACACACACACACACACACACACACAGCAAGGATGGAGTGACACAGTGCAGGGCTTAAAGACACACAGAGCCTGCAATGGCATTACCATAATCCCTAGGATGTGCCGAGTTCAACGAGATGCGCCTCTTGACAGTAGCTCGCTTGATCTGAGCACAGCACCCGTGATAAAAAAGTAGGACCATAAGGAAGCCTGGCCCTAAATTTCAAGTGCTTTTGGGTGATAGCGAGAGAACCGTTAGGGTTAGAAGCACAATGCAACCCACAACCCCGCCTCCCAAAAACAAGCTCAGCCAGTGAATTGACAACCACACAAGCAACACACACACCTGAATCACACACCAGTACGATAAACGGAGAGAAAGCGGAGAACTTGCTCACTGTACGGACCCTGGCTGCACATACACTAAGCTAGTGCTGTGAATTTCAAGCAGTATGCGAGGAAGTAAGCCAAAACACTGGTCAAAGAAGTTAGGGAGAGACATGGCTAGGCTACACCCTAAAATATTCTTTGTCCATCCAGTTTATGAGGATGATGAGGAACAAGTAGTTTGTGCTCAAACAGAGTAGTGGCGTTGCATTGAGTAAGGACATACTAGACAGAAGGTGCAGCTTTCACTTCAGATGTTCTGAAAGAGCTACAAAACCTGGACACGTACAAATCAGCTGGGCTAGACAATCTGGACCCTCTCTTTCTAAAGTTATCCGCCGCCATTGTTGCAACCCCTATTACCAGTCTGTTCAACCTCTCTTTCGTATTGTCCGAGATACCTAAAGATTGGAAAGCTGCCGCGGTCATCCCCCACTTCAAAGGGGGTGACACTCTAGACCCAAACTGTTATAGACTATCCATCCTGCCCTGCCTTTCTAAAGTCTTCGAAAGCCAAGTTAATAAACAGATCACTGACCATTTCGAATCCCACTGTACCTTCTCCGCTGTGCATTCCGTTTTTCGAGCTGGTCACGGGTGCATCTCAGCCAGGTACTCGAGTACTAAACGATATCATAACCGCCATCGATAAAAGACAGTGCAGCCGTCTCATCGACCTGGCCATGGCTTTCGACTCTGTCAATCACCATATCCTTATCGGCAGACTCAACAGCCTTGGTTTCTCAAATGACTTCCTCGCTTGGTTCACCAACTACTTATCAGATAGAGCTCAGTGTGTCAAATCGGAAGGCCTGTTGTCCGGACCTCTGGCAGTCTCTATGGGGGTGCCACAGGGTTCAATTCTCAGGCTGACTCTTTTCTGTATATATCAACGATGTCGCTCTTGCTGCGGGGGATTCCCTGATCCACCTCTACGCAGACGGCACCATTCTGTATACATCTGGCCCTTTTTTGGACACTGTGTTAACTAATCTCCAAATGAGCTTCAATGCTATACAACACTCCTTCCGTGGCCTACAACTGCTCTTAAACACAAGTAAAACTAAATGCATGCTTTTCAACCGTTCGCTGCCTGCACCCGCCCCTGCCCGACTAGCATCACTACTCTGGACGGTTCTGACTTAGAATATGTGGACAACTACAAATACCTAGGTGTCTGGCTAGACTGTAAACTCTCCTTCCAGAGTCATATTAAACATCTCCAATCCAAAATTAAATCTAGAATCGTCGTCCTATTTCGCAACAAAGCCTCCTTCACTCATGCTGCCAAACATACCCTCGTAAAACTGACTATCCTACCGATCCTCGACTTCGGCTATGTCATTTACAAAATAACCTCAAACTCTACTCACCAAACTCGATGCAGTCTATCACAGTGCCATCTGTTTTGTCACCAAAGCCCCTTATACCACCCACCACTGCGACCTGTATGCTCTCGTCGTTGCCAGACCCACTGGCACCAGGTCATCTAGGTAAAGCTCCGCCTTATCTCAGCTCACTGGTCACGATAACAACACCCACCCGTAGCACCTCTTTGCCCGCCTTTCCTTTCAGTTCTCTGCTGCCAATGACTGGAACGAATTGCAAAAATCGCTGAAGCTGGAAACTTATTATTATTCTTTTTTTAATATATTTTTTGTAACCCTTTTTCTCCCCAATTTCGTGGTATCCAATTGCTTTTAGTAGCTACTATCTTGTCTCATCACTACAACTCCCGTATGGGCTCGGGAGAGACTAGGGTTGACAGTCATGTGTCCTCCGATACACAACCCAACCAACACAGCGCGCATCCAACCCGGAAGCCAGCCGCACCAATGTGTCTGAGGAAACACTTTGCACCTGGCAATCTTGGTTAGCGTGCACTGCGCCCGGTCCGCCACAGGAGTCGCTGGTGTGCGATGAGACAAGGATATCCCTACCGGCCAAGCCCTCCCTAACCCGGATGACGCTAGGCCAATTGTGCGTCGCCTCACAGACCTCCCGGTTACGACAGAGCCTGGGTGGGAACCCAGGATCTCTGGTGGCACAGCTGGCGCTGCAGTACAGCACCCTTAACCACTGCACCACCCGAGAGGCCGAGACTTATATTTCCCCCTCTAACTTTAAGCATCAGCTATCTGAGCAGCTAACCGATCGCTGCAGGTGTATATAGCCCATCTGTAAATAGCCCGCCCATCTACCTCATCCCCATATTGTTTTTATTTACTTTTCTGTTCTTTTGCACACCAGTATCACTACTTACACACCATCATCTGCACATCTATCTCTCCAGTGTTAATTTGCTAAACTGTAATTACTTCGCTACTATGGCCTATTTATTGCCTTAACTCACGCCATTTGCACACACTGTATATAGATTCTTTTTTTCTATTGTGTTATTGACTGTTTTTTATTCCATGTGTAACTCCATGTGTTGTTTGTGTCTCACTGCTTTGCTTTATCTTGGCCAGATCACAAGTTGTAAATGAGAACTTTTTCTCAACTAGCTTACCTGGTTAAAAAAGGTGAAATAAAATACAAATTCTAACATTCAGTCGACCAGTAACTGAATGACTCGATGCCTGTCTGCCTGCTTTATATAGCAATCCATGGCCACGTGACTCATTGTCTGTACAAGAGAACCATTTTTGTGTACCTAATTTACATTTTTTACATTTTTACATTTAAGTCATTTAGCAGACGCTCTTATCCAGAGCGACTTACAAATTGGTGCGTTCACCTTAAGACATCCAGTGGAACAGCCACTTTACAATAGTGCATCTAAATCTTTTAAGGGGGGGGTGAGAAGGATTACTTTATCCTATCCTAGGTATTCCTGAAAGAGGTGGGGTTTCAGGTGTCTCCGGAAGGTGGTGATTGACTCCGCTGTCCTGGCGTCGTGAGGGAGTTTGTTCCACCATTGGGGGGCCAGAGCAGCGAACAGTTTTGACTGGGCTGCGCGGGAACTGTACTTCCTCAGTGGTAGGGAGGCGAGCAGGCCAGAGGTGGATGAACGCAGTGCCCTTGTTTGGGTGTAGGGCCTGATCAGAGCCTGGAGGTACTGAGGTGCCGTTCCCCTCACAGCTCCGTAGGCAAGCACCATGGTCTTGTAGCGGATGCGAGCTTCAACTGGAAGCCAGTGGAGAGAGCGGAGGAGCGGGGTGACGTGAGAGAACTTGGGAAGGTTGAACACCAGACGGGCAGCGGCGTTCTGGATGAGTTGTAGGGGTTTAATGGCACAGGCAGGGAGCCCAGCCAACAGCGAGTTGCAGTAATCCAGACGGGAGATGACAAGTGCCTGGATTAGGACCTGCGCCGCTTCCTGTGTGAGGCAGGGTCGTACTCTGCGGATGTTGTAGAGCATGAACCTACAAGAACGGGCCACCGCCTTGATGTTAGTTGAGAACGACAGGGTGTTGTCCAGGATCACGCCAAGGTTCTTAGCGCTCTGGGAGGAGGACACAATGGAGTTGTCAACCGTGATGGCGAGATCATGGAATGGGCAGTCCTTCCCCGGGAGGAAGAGCAGCTCCGTCTTGCCGAGGTTCAGCTTGAGGTGGTGATCCGTCATCCACACTGATATGTCTGCCAGACATGCAGAGATGCGATTCGCCACCTGGTCATCAGAAGGGGGAAAGGAGAAGATTAATTGTGTGTCGTCTGCATAGCAATGATAGGAGAGACCATGTGAGGTTATGACAGAGCCAAGTGACTTGGTGTACAGCGAGAATAGGAGAGGGCCTAGAACAGAGCCCTGGGGGACGCCAGTGGTGAGAGCGCGTGGTGAGGAGACAGATTCTCGCCACGCCACCTGGTAGGAGCGACCTGTCAGGTAGGACGCAATCCAAGCGTGGGCCGCGCCGGAGATGCCCAACTCGGAGAGGGTGGAGAGGAGGATCTGATGGTTCACAGTATCGAAGGCAGCCGATAGGTCTAGAAGGATGAGAGCAGAGGAGAGAGAGTTAGCTTTAGCAGTGCGGAGGGCCTCCGTGATACAGAGAAGAGCAGTCTCAGTTGAATGACTAGTCTTGAAACCTGACTGATTTGGATCAAGAAGGTCATTCTGAGAGAGATAGCGGGAGAGCTGGCCAAGGACGGCACGTTCAAGAGTTTTGGAGAGAAAATAAATAAATAATAATAATAATAATAATAAATAATAAACTGATAAACTGGCCACTGAGTGTATATACATATAATGGTGTGTAAAGACCGTATGGACAATATATGAATAGAACAGTTGTGTACAGCAATAATTATATAGGATGAGCCATGACTAGAATACAGTATATACATACACTGATTATACATAACTTTAAAAATGCTTGCTCTTTCCATTACATAGACTGACTAGGTGAATCCAGGTGAATGCTATGATCCCTTATTGATGTCCCTTGTTAAATCCACTTCAATCAGTGTAGATTAATGGGAGAAGAGGTTAAAGGAGGATTTTTAAGCCAAGAGCCCATTGAGACATGGATTGTGTATGTGTGCCATTCAGAGGGTGAATGTGCAGGACAAAATATTTAAGTGCCTTTGAATGGGGTATGGTAATAGGTGCCAGGTGCACTGTTTTTTGTCAAGAACTGCAACACTGCTGGGTTTTTCGCCCTCAACAATTTCCTGGGGGGTGCAACTCAATATTAGGAAGGTGTTCTTAATGTTTGGTATACTCAGTGTATAAAGTGTATAGAACAGTATGTAAACATTATTCAAGTGACCAGTGTTCAATGACTAGAATACGTTATATACAGTGCCTTCATAAGGTATTCATGCCCCTTGTTCCACATTTTGTTGTTAAAGCTTAAATTGAAAATGGATTCAATACAATCAAATGTATTTATAAAGCCCTTCTTACATCAGCTGATGTCACAAAGTGCTGTATAGAAACCCAGCCTAAAACCCCAAATAATGCAGGTGTTGAAGCACGGTGGCTAGGAAAAACTCCCTAGAAAGGCCAGAACCTAGGAAGAATCCTAGAGTGGAACCAGGCTATGAGGGGTGGCCAGTCCTATTCTGGCTGTGCCGGGTGAAGATTATAACAGAACATTGCCAAGATGTTCAAATGTTCATAGATGACCAGCAGGGTCAAAAAATAATAATCACAGCGGTTGTCGAGGGTGCAACAGATCAGCACCTCGGGAGTAAATGTCAGTTGGCTTTTCATAGCCGATCATTGAGTGTATCGCTACCGCTCCTGCTATCTCTAGAAGGTTGGAAACAGCAGGTCAGGGTTCGATAGCCACAGGCAGAACAGTTGAAACTGGAGCAGCAGCATGGCCAGGTAGTCCTGAGGCATGGTCCTAGGGGCGAGAGGGAGAGAGACCAAAGCTCAGCACCCACAACACTAGAGGGATTTCTTCAACCACCAACTTACCATCCTGAGACAAGGCCGAGTATAGCTCACAAAGATCTCCGCCACGGCACAACCCAAGGGTGGGGCGCCAACCCAGACAGGAAGATCACGCACCCCTCCTAGGGACGGCATGGAAGAGCACCAGTAAGCCAGTGACTTAGCCCCCGTAATAGGGTTAGAGGCAGAGAATCCCAGTGGAGAGAGGGGAACTAGCCAGGCAGAGACGGCAAGGGCGGTTCATTGCTCCAGAGCCTTTCCGTTCACCTTCACACTCCTGGGCCAGACTACAGTCAATCATAGGACATACTGAAGAGATGAGTATTCAATAAAGACTTAAAGGTTGAGACCGAGTCTGCGTCTCTCACATGGGTAGGCAGACCATTCCATAAAAATTGAGCCCTATAGGAGAAAGCCCTGCCTCCAGCTGTTTGCTTAGAAATTCTAGGGACAGTAAGGAGGCCTGCGTCTTGTGACCGTCGCGTACGTGTAGGTATGTACGGCAGGACCAAATCAGAAAGATAGGAGCAAGCCCATGTAATGCTTTGTAGGTTAGCAGTAAAACCTTGAAATCAGCCCTTGCCTTGATGGGAAGCCAGTGTAGAGTGGCTAGCACTGGAGTAATATGATCACATTTTTTGGTTCTTGTCAAGATTCTAGCAGCCGTGTTTAGCACTGAAGTTTATTTAGTGCTTTAGCTGGAAAGTATGGCATTGCAATAATCTATCCTAGAATTGACAAAAGCATGGATACATTTTTCTGCATAATTTGTGGTCAGAGTTTCTCATTTTTGCAATCTTACGTAGATGGAAGAAAGCTGTCCTTGAAACGGTCTTGATATGTTCGTCAAAAGAGATCAGGGTCCAGAGTAACGCCGAGGTCCTTCAGTTTTATTTGAGACGACTGTACAACCAAGATTCAATGTCAGATTCAACAAAATATCTCTTCTTTTTTTCTTGGGACCTAGAACAAGCATCTCTGTTTTGTCCGAGTTTAAAAGTAGAAAATGTGCAGCCATCCACTTCCTTATGTCTGAAACACACAGGCTTCCAGGGAGGGCAATTTGGGGCTTCACCACGTTTCATCGAAATGTACAGCTGTGTGTCATCCACATAGCAGTGAAAGTTAACATTATGTTTCCAAATAAAATTGCATTTGTCACGTGCGCCGAATACAACAGGTGTACAGTGAAATGCTTACTTACATGCTCTAACCAATAGTACAAAAAAGGTATAACGTGAACAATAGGTAAGTAAAGAAATAAAAACAACAGTAAAAAGACAGTGAAAAACAGTAGCGAGGCTATATACAGTAGCGAGGCTACATACAGATACCGGTTAGTCAGGCTGATTGAGGTAGTATGTACATGTAGCTATGGTTAAAGTGACTGCATATATGATCAACAGAGAGTAGCAGTAGCGTAAAGAGGGGTTGGCGGGTGGTGGGTGGCGGGGCACAATACAGATAGCCAGGTTAGCCAATGTGTGGGAGCACTGGTTGGTCGGGCCAATTGAGGTAGTATGTACATGAATATATAGTTAAAGTGACTGTGCATATATGATACAGAGAGTAGCACCAGTGAAAAAGAGGGGCTGGGGGGGCACACAATGCAAATAATCCGGGTAGCCATTTGATTACCTGTTCAGGGGTCTTATGTATCCTATGTTATACATGACATCACCAAGAGGTCAAATGTATAGTGAAAACAATAGTGGTCCTAAAACGGAACCTTAAGGGCCTTGATTATTTTCTTGGCCTTCCTGTGATACACACCGGATGCTGTAGATGTCCTGGAAGACAGGCAGTGTGCTCCCGGTGATGTATTTAACTGACTGGACCACCCTCTGGAGAGCCCTGCGGTTGCGGAAGGTGCAATTGGCGTACCAGGCGGTGATACAGCCCGACAGGATGCTCTCAATGGTGCATCTGTAGAAGTTTGAAGGTCCCGCCCTCAGTGAAAAGCATCTCCCTGTATGGGGAGAATGTTGACTCTGCACGAAGAAAGGGAAAACAGTCATTCAGGAAGGCTCCAACACAGAATCAAAAAAGAAATGGCCAATCTGTTCTGGAAAGTGTCATGTGCAGTGCTTGAGTTCAGCATCTTCTCTCGAGCATTCATTTGGTCTGACATCAGCTGCTGCTGCAAATGGAAAGAACATTGAGAATTACAGTATACTGGAGCTCTTTTTACTCATGCATACATACATACATACATACATACATATATTAGAGTATGGTCTAAGATACTATATGCATGCAGAAAAATGCCCATGTGTGTTTCTTTCATTGTTTTTTTATTTATTTTACTAGGCAAGATCAGTTAAGAACAAATTCTTATTTTCAATGACGGCCTAGGAACAGTGGGTTAACTGCCTGTTCAGGGACAGAACGACAGATTTGTACCTTGTCAGCTCGGGGGCTTGAACTTGCAACCTTCCGGTTACTAGTCCAACGCTCTAACCTACCCTGCCGCCCCATGTTTAGTTGTTTTGTGTTTATTTGTCCACAAAGTAGCATCCCTAAAGGGGTTTTGCGTTCTTCCATTCTTCTGCCTCTCCTCTCCGGTGGTTTTGTTGATATAAATCTGTGTTTGTTTATTTTAGTGAAGGTATTTATTTAGTTTACCTGAGGAAATGGGAAGAGAGGGTCATAGTTCTAAAATGATCCTGGGAAGGCAAAGAGAGAGGCAGGCAGCCCATGAGAGAGAGCCTCCTCTCTTTTCTCTTCCTCACAACTATCTTCTTCTGTTTCCCTCTCTTCTAATTCTCTATTTTTCCCTCGCTCTCTCTCCCTATTTCTCTCCCTCCAATCTTCCTCTGTCCCTTTCTCTGTTGACCTGGGCTTTCTGTGCTCCTCCCGAGCTCCCAGCCAAAGGCAAGTCCGTCTGGCCGTACACACCCCAGCTAAGCCTTAACCCTCACACACTGTCCTACCACAACAACATTAAACGTCTGACTCACTCTGTCCCTCCAACTACTTCACATAACTATTCAGCACATAAATACACTGAAAAATGCATTTATCTTTCCACCTCCCCAAATCGTTTTCACTGAAGAGCGATGTTTATATTCCCCAATGAGTCCACAATTGAGACATTCATTCAGAAACTAAAAATATATGTTTTCTCTCTAGCGAAGTCATTACCATTTGCGTTGGTGTCATGATGTATGAGCTCACATTACGACAGTAATGCCTCGTAGATCAGGAGATCTGTGAATATTCATGAACATGCAGGGGCTATGGAAATTATGCAGAGATCTAAACTGAGGGGAGATGACAGTGACTGGGCTAAAATCCAATCAGAGACACTTTCCCGGGGCTGCAGGGTAAGGGGGCGGAATTATGAGCTTGTGAAGTGGGGAGGGGCAGAGGGGGTCTGAGAGATGCAGTCTTGAGGGAGGCAGCTGTGACAACCTCCCTATTCACCCTCCACCCCACTTCCCCCTCCTCCCAAGTGAGTCACATGCAGGTACAAATGACCTCTGTCCCCCCACCAGTAGTAAAGTATGTACAGGTAACTGCCAAAATAATGGACACTTGAGTAAATGAGGGATACAAAGTATATTGCAAGCAGGTGCTTCCACACAGATGCGGTTCCTGAGTTAATCAAGCAATTAACATCCCATGCTTAGGGTCATGTATAAAAATGCTGGGCAGGCTATTCTTTTGGCTACCATACCCCCATAGGATGACAATACCCCCATCCACAGGGCACGAGTGGTCATTGAATGATTTGATGAGCATGAAAAAGATGTAAACCATATGTCATGGCCGTCTGTCACCAGATCTCAACCTAATTGAACACGTATGGGAGATTCTGAATTGGCACCTTGGACAGCGTTGTCCACCACCATCAACAAAACACCAAATGATGTAATTTCTCGTGGAAGAATGGTTTTGCATCCCTTCAATAGAGTTCCAAACACTTGTAGAATCTATTCCAAGGTACACTGAAGCTGTTCTGGCTTGTGGTGTCCCAACGTCCTATTAAGACACATTATGTTGATGTTTCCTTTATTTTGGAATTTACCTGTAGTTTGCTCTAAGAGCCACAGTGAGTGGTGAGCTGCTCTTAGCAAAGCTGGCTGCCCTGAGGTGAAGAATTACCATATATAACCATGCCAATCCGCTGGTTGTTTCCCCCCCAGCCACCTCTGCTTCTCGTGTACAGTACTGAAATGGATGAGCAATGTGTTAATAAGGACTGCACTCTTACTTTGTTGCCATTATAAATAATGCTGCATTAAACCCCCCTTATTTGACTCCGCAGCAGAAATAGACTGCTTTCTTTGACCCTGCTTTTACTGTAATTACTTGTACTTAACAGCTACCCAGTCAATTAAGGATATACAGTATAACTATTCATTTTTGAAGAATATAATTTTATAAATGCCTCATTAGCTTTCAAATTATTTAACAGTAACTTGGAGATGCAAATAGGCAATCCCACTTTAAAATGACATTAGAACCAGCAGATTATAAAAATGTAGATTACAAGGGGAAAACAACTCTGACTAATGGGAAAGAGTCTGGTTCGTGTCTGTTTTTGTGTATGTCTGCCTACATGTCTGCGTGAACACTGTCTGCCGTGGCCTGAGAACTGTATGATACTGTGTAGGGCTAATTTCACACGCCATAAAGCAGCCGGCGCAGAGGATTTACACGGACAGCCCTGCTTTACAGCCAGCCGGACCCCCAACGGACTGCAATATCGAAACCCAGCGAATGAATAACAGAGCAGGATTAATCAATCCTTCTGTCCTATTCTCAAAGCCCGAGTTCAATGTCTCTCCACCACACTATGGAGATTGGCCGAAGTCTGTGGAACTGGTTATAGAAAACAATTTTGTTGGCCAATATGTGGCATGGATTAGAGTGAATTATGATGAGTGCTTGAGGAAGATTTAACTGAGTGTGGGAATGGTGGAGTAGCTAAGAGAGAGAGAGAAGAGATGGTATATTGGGGGGGGGGGGGGGGGGGGGGGTGTTAGGAAAGAGCAACGCCAATCCATTATGCAAGTTCAGCCGAGAGCTGGAGGTCAATGCTGTTTAGAGCCACTGCTCTCAGTAAAACGCTTAGCACTGCCTAATGGAAATCCCTGCCCCTAGTTGGGGCTCACTGGCTGTGTTGTTTCCTTTCCTTCTAATGATGGGTTAGTTTTAGCTCCTGAAACAGCCGTCTTTATGCCATCATCCAAATGCCCGTTAAGCTACCGATTTGTGACGCAGATACATTTGTCATACAAACCTTCTCTCTGATTCCAGGTTTTCCATGGTTGTGTGTTAACAGTGATTTATAATCCATAAAGCACTCTTCTGTCCCCAAGGCACAAAACATGTCCATATGAGTAGTGCACTATATGCTCAATCTGAACCCCGAGGCCATTTGTTTCCACAGGGCCACGGAGAAGATCTTGGCTCGGGCGCGTCAGCTGGTGGATGTCAAGAAGGAAGACGGCTTCTCGGCTCTGCACCTGGCCTCCCTCAACAACCACCGAGACGTGGCCGAGATCCTTGTAAAAGAGGTAAGGAACGGTGTGGGAAAAATGAGTTTCTCTCACCCTCTAACACCTTTTTCAGGACCCTGTCTTTCAAAGATAATTCGTAAAAATCCAAATAACTTTACAGATCTTCATTGTAAAGGGCTTTAATACTGTTTCCCATGCTTGTTCAATGATCCATAAACAGTTAATGAACATGCACCTGTGGAACGGTCGTTAAGACACTAACTGCTTACAGACGGTAGGCAATTAAGGTCACAGTTATGAAAACTTAGGACACTGAAGAGGCCTTTCTACTGACTCTGAAAAACACCAAAAGAAAGATTCCCAGGTTCCTTGCTCATCTGCGTGAACGTGCCTTAGGCATGCTGCAAGGAGGCATGAGGACTGCAGATGTGGCCAGGCCAATAAATTGCATTGCCCGTACTGAGACGCCTAAGACAGCACTACGGGGAGACAGGACGGACAGCACAGGATCGCTACATCCGAACATCGCACTTGCGGGACAAGTACAGGATGGCAACAACTGCCCGAGTTACACCAGGAATGCACAATCCCTCCATCAGTGCTCAGACTGTCCGCAATAGGCTGAGAGAGGCTGGACTGAGGGTTTGTAGGCCTGTTGTAAGGCAGGTCCTCACCAGACATCACCGGCAACAATGTTGCCTATGGGCACAAACCCACCGTTGCTGGACCAGACAGGACTGGCAAAAAGTGCTCTTCACTGACGAGTCGCGGTGTTGTCTCACCAGGGGTGATGGTCGCATTCTTGTTTATCGTTGAAGGAATGAGCGTTACACCGAGACCTCGGGAGCAGGATCGATTTGGAGGTGGAGGGTCCGTCATGGTCTGGGGCGGTGTGTCACAGCATCATCGGACTGAGCTTGTTGTCAATGCAGGCGATCTCAACGCTGTGCGTTACAGGGAAGACATCCTCCTCCCTCATGTGGTACCCTTCCTGCAGGCTCATCCTGACCCAACAGCATGACAATGCCACCAGCCATACTGCTCGTTCTGTGCGTGATTTCCTGCAAGACAGGAATGTCAGTGTTCCGCATTGGCCAGCGAAGAGCCAGGATTTCAATCCAATTGAGCATGTCTGGGACCTGTTGGATCGGAGGGTGAGGGCTAGGCCCAGAAATGTCCGGGAACTTGCAGGTGCCTAGGTGGAAGAGTGGGGTAACATCTCATAGCAAAAACTGGCAAATATGGTGTAGTACACGAGGAGGAGATGCACTGCAGTACTTAATGCAGATGGTGGCCACACCAGATACTGACTGAAACTTGATTTTGACCAACCCCCCTTTGTTCAGAGACACATTATTTCATTTCAGTTAGTCACACGCCTGTGGAACTTGATCAGTTTGTCTCAGTTGTTGAATCTTATGTTTATACAAATATTTACACGTTAAGTTTGCTGAAAATAAACGCAGTTGACAGTGAGAGGACGTTTTATTTTTTTGATGTGTGTCTATCTAGCTATATACAGTTGAAGTCTGACGTTTACATACACTTAGGTTGTAGTCATTGAAACTCGTTTTTCAACCACTCCACAAATTTCTTGTTGCCAAACTGTAGTTTTGGCAAGTCAGTTAGGACTTAAGTAATTTTTCCAACAATTGTTTATAGACCGATGATTTCACTTATAATTCACAGTATCACAATTCCAATGGGTCAGAAGTTTACATACACTAAGTTGACTGTGCCTTTAAACAGCTTGGGAAATTCCAGAAAATGATGTCATGGCTTTAGAAGCTTCTGATAGGCTAATTGACATCATTTGAGCCAATTGGCAGTGTACCTGTGGATGTATTTCAAGGCCTACCTTCAAACTCAGTGCCTCTTTGCTTGACATGTGAAAATCAAAAGAAATCAGCCAAGACCTCAGAAGAAAATGATAGACCTCCACAAGTTTGGTTCATCCTTGGGAGCAATTTCCAAACGCCTGAAAGTACCAAGTTCATCTGTACAAACAATAGTACGCAAGTATAAACACCATTGGACCACGCAGCTGTCATACTGCTCAGGAAGGAGACGCATTCTGTGTCCTAGAGATGAATGTACTTTGGTGTGAAAAGTGCAAGTGAATCCCAGAACAACAGCAAAGGACCTTGTGAAGATGCTGTAGGAAACAGGAACAAAGTATCTATATCCACAGTAAAACAAGTCCTATATCAACATAACCTGAATGGCCGCTCAGCAAGGAAGAAGCCACTGCTCCAAAATCGTCATAAAAAAAGCCAGACTACGGTTTGTAACTGCACATGGGGACAAAGATCGTACTTTTTGGAGAAATGTCCTCTGGTCTGATGAAACAAAAATAGTGATGACCATCATAATGACAATCATTATGTTTGAGGAAAAAGGGGGAGGCTTGCAAGCTGAAGAACACCTACCAACTGTGAAGCACTGGGGTGGCAGCATCATGTTGTGCAGGTGCTTTGCTGCAGGAGGGACTGGTGCACTTCACAAAATTGATGGCATCATGAGGGAGGAAAATGTATGTGGATATATTGAAGCAACATCTCAAGACATCAGTCAGGAAGTTAAAGCTCGGTCGTAAATTTGTCTTCCAAATGGACATTGGCCCCAAGCATACTTCCAAGGTTGTGGCAAAATGACTTAAGGACAACAAAGTCGAGGTATTGGAGTGGCCATCACAAAGCCCTGACCTCAATCCTATAGAACATTTGTGGGCAGAACTAAAAAAGCATGTGCGAGCAAGGAGGCCTACAAACCTGACTCAGTTACTTACACCATCTCTGCCTTGAGGAATGGGCCAAAATTCACCCAACTTATTGTGGGAAGCTTGTGGAAGGCTACCTGAAACATTTGACCCGAAGTTAAAATGTTTTAAAGGCAATGCTACTAGATATTATTTGAGTGTATGTAAACTTCTGACCCACTGGGAATGGGATGAGAGAAATAAAAGCTGAAATAAATCATTCTCTAATATTATTCTGACATTTCACATTCTTAAAATAAAGTTGTGCTCCTAACTGACCTAAGACAGGGAATTTGTGCTTTTTTTAAACTTCCAACTGCAACTGTATGTATATCCCCTTCGCTCTCTGCTCCTCAGCATTATGAAGGAGACCTCCCCCTGGTGGCTGTTAACAGTTATTACATAGTTGGTTGTGGAGCAGCTAGAAGGGTTGTTTCCATGTAACACCTTCAAGGACTTGTTGGCTTAAATTGAAGTTTCCAAGAAACTTTCCAAACAGCATTCTTCAGAACTGGGACAGAAATTCCAAAGTATAACATTGCAAGTACTAGAACAAAACAAAATAAAATACTTTTTTTGAAACAACAGTGGATAGAAATCAGTTTCAGTGCCCACATTTGTTTAAAATCAGGTCAATCAGTGAGGTACAACACAATATGGACACAACAGCACAGCAAAATAGTTACAGATACCAAGCAGTCACAGGACAGCTACGTAAAAAGCAAATGCTTGCAATGTAACATTGGTACCTAGAGTCTTCCAAAAAAGGAAAAATGATAACCAACACCCAAAGATGGCCAACAAGGTTATATTCAATGCAGTTGTACCTTTTTAAGCTTCAAAACGTAGATCCCAACTAACTTTCTCTCACCCCTCACCCACCCTCTCACAGGGCCGCTGTGACGTCAACATCCGCAACAACCGCAACCAGACGCCGCTGCAACTGGCGGTGACGCAGGGTCACGGGGACCTGGTGCAGCTGCTAGTGGTCGAGGGCGCGGACGTCAATGTGGAGGACGAGGATGGGGACACGGCCATGCACGTCGCACTCAGCCGCCCGCAGCTGGCCAACGCCACGCTCACCCCCGCCACCACCAGCACCACGACCACCACGCAGGAGAGAGGAGAGGGGGGTCCGGGCTCGTCATCATCCTCGCTGTACTGTCAGGTAAGACTGTGAGGAAGGGTGTGATTTTTCTTGATTCATGAGTGGTGCAGGAGAAATGATGCAAAAAAGACGTGACCGGAAGAGAAGGGGAGACCAAAATAAGGGAGAGACCTAGTTTTGAATGAGACATTAAATCATTAATGATCCTTACACTATTAGGCTACCTAATCATCTTCCCTAGCTTCAAATAGGCACAATCACTCCTCGCCTCTCAATTGTCATACACAGGTCTGTTTTAAAAAATGTGTTCCTTCTGTTAGCTAGGTCGGTTAATGCAAACCATCAGCATTGTGTTCTAGCAGCTGCTGCCACTGGCACAGCCAAAAGGGATTCAGCACAACCCCAAACACTGCAGCGCTCAAACAATGCTGGCCATCCGCCAAGCCATTTTAGATAGGGGTTAACTCACACTGTACATAAGGTGGCTAGTCTAAGTACCATGTATTCACATTGTCAGCAAAGGAGGGGAGTTCTAGATTTGATTGGATTTGGGCTCGTATTTCTCCAGCTGGGGTGCATTGGGTTTAGTGACATCACTCCCTTGCTGTAATATAGTCTGTACGAGGACCAGACATCCCCTTTGCATTTTTAATTTTTTTAAATTGTAAACTAGGCAAGTCAGTTCAGAACAAATTCTTATTTTCAATGACTGCCTAGGAACAGTGGGTTAACTGCCCCAGATTTTTACCTTGTCTGCTCGGGGATTCGATCTTGCAACCTTTCGGTTACTACAGTAGTTCAACGCTCTAACCACTAGGCTACAGGTAGTAAACAGGTGGGCAGCTTGCATCTGATGTGCCGCTGATTACTAGAAGAGTATTGCTTAATTGATACTAATTAGCAATTACTCGTTTTTCGTGTCATCTGACATCCTCAGTAATCTTGTTGTGGTTGTTGTACACTGTACTTTCTGTCTGACTCTCTCTCATATCCTGTGAGTGCAGCTTTGACTCTCATGTGATTCCTTTAATTTACAAGAATAAAGGCTTGCCAGAACTCAACTCTCCTCCTCCCTCCCTCCTGTGTAGCTGAGCAGCTCGGGGCTGATGGGTAACACGGAGCTGAGCGTGGGTGCAGCCATTGCCTGTTTCCTGGCACAGGAGGGCGCCAACATCAACTACGCTAACCACAAGGGCAAGAGCCCGCTGGACCTGGTAGCTGACACAGCCGTGCTGCAGCTCATCAAGAGCTTCTCTGAGAAGCAGCGGTATGTACAACTACTGACTGACTGGCTGGCTGGCTGTATGGTCCTTAATGGTTCTACTATTATAACAGCATTTTTTACACTCATTGCTATGAAGGGTCAGCCTGGAGATTAAGGCCCTAATCAGACATACAGTGGCAAGGAAAAGTATGTGAACCCTTTGGAAATACCTGGATTTCTGCATAAATTGGTCATAACATTTAGATCACAACAATAGACAAACACGGTCTGCTTAAACTAATAACACACAAACAATTATACATTTCATGTCTTTATTGAACACACCGTGCAAACATTCACAGTGCAGTGTGGGAAAAGTACGGTATGTGAACCCTTGTATTTGGTTGACCCTCCTTTGGCAGCAATAACCTCAACCAAACGTTTTCTGTAGTTGCAGATCAGACCTGCAGAACAGTCAGGGGGAATTTTGGAACATTCCTTTTTTTTTTACTGTTTCAGTTCAGCAATATTCTTGGGATGTCTTGTGTAAACTGCTCTCTTGAGGTCACTTCAGAAGGTGTATTTTCTTCTGTAGAAGCCATTCTGTTGTTGATTTACTTCTGTATTTTGGGTCATTGTCCTGTTGCATCACCTAACTTCTGCTGAGCTTCAATTGGGGGACAAATAGCCTTACTTTCTCCTGCAAAATGTCTTGATAAACTTTGGAATTCATTTTTCCGTCGATGATAGCAAGCTGTCCAGGCCCTGAGAGAGCAAAGCAGCCCAAAACCATGATGCTCCCTCCACCATAGTTTACAGTTGGGATGAGGTTTTGATGTTGGTGTGCTGTGCATTTTTTTTCTCCACACATAGTGTTGTGTGTTCCTTCCAAACAACTCAATTTTAGTTTCATCTGTCCACAGAATATTTTGCCAGTAGCACTGTGGAATATCCAGGTGCACTTTCGCAAACTTCAGACATGCAGCAATGGGTTTAGAGATACTTCTTTAACCCTAGTCATTAGCCTAGGGGTTCACGTACTTTTTACAACCTACACTGTGAATGTTTAAATTATGTATTAAATAAAGACAAAGAAAATGCAATAATGTGTGTGTTATTAGTTTAAGCACACTGTTTGCGTATTGTTGTGATTTAGATGAAGATCAGATCAAATTTGATGAACAATTTATGCAGAAACCCAGGTCATTTCAAGGGGTTCACATACTTTTTCTTTGCCACTGTAAATGGGCTTTAACATAAGTGGAAAAGATGAGAACAAATAACTAACCAAAACAAAGATAAGAGAACAAATCCTATCGTACACTATGTGTACCAATCAGTCTTTTCATCCATCCGTTCCTCCAGGTTGCAGCGGCTGCAGGCCATCACGTGCGGCACGTCACTGAGCAGCACCAGCCTGCGGCGGGTCCACACCACGCCCAATACCATGACTAACCTGGCCATGCCCGTCCTGCCGGGGCCCAGCGAGTGTCTCATCTGCTCCGAGCTGGCGCTGCTCGTCCTCTTCTGCCCCTGCCAGCACAGCGTCGCCTGCGAAGGTAGATGGTGTGTGTGTGTCCGTGCAAGAAAGAATGTTGGTGGGGCAGCTGGAGCATTAAGACTAGTCCTGGACTAAAATGTATCCATTGGAAGTGGTTTTAGTCCAGGACTAGGTTTAATCCGTTTCTAAGAAACCGGCCTTTGGCTTTCCCACAAGATCTTGATGTTTGGGATCTGAAGTAACTCCTTGTGCCTCTCCCTAATCTCTCCAGAGTGTGGTCATCGAATGAAGAAATGCATCAAATGCCAGGTCACGATCACCAAGAAAATAAGACAAGGTAATGATACCACAGATGAGTAGAAGCCCTTTCTTGTTTTCTGATGTGTGTCGGTGAGGGGCATTGGTAGTAATTGATAAATAGAAGCTACAACATAAATAGATGTCCTGATAATACTAGTACAGATCACAATACCTTTTAGTGGAGTGTGATGTTAAATGGTGAAGTGAATGACATGTATCCCCCTCCTCTCACTCCAGACCAGACAGAGGTGGACTGCAGCCCGGACTCGGAGCAGCACAACCTGCTGGAGCAGCTACAGTCACGCTACCGCCAGATGGAGGAGCGTATCACCTGCCCCATCTGCATCGACAACCACATCAAGCTGGTCTTTCAGTGCGGCCACGCCTCCTGCATCGACTGCAGCGCCGCCCTCAAGACATGCCCCATCTGCAGGCAGACCATCCGCGAGCGCATTCAGCTCTTCGTCTGACCCAGGCCCCCGTCCTCCGCCTCCTTTCTTCCCCCCACCCCCCATGAAGTGGCCCAGGGGTGGTCAGCTTGTTGCCCGTTTTCTGCTGGTGTCCGTTAGTCGGTCAGTCTGCGTCTCAGTCCTTTGGGATAAGCCACTTGCTCATCCATCCTGGCTCAGCCGCTGCGCTTTGTTGTGTTCTGTTTCATGAAGTTGCACCAGGGGTGTAATTATTACGCAGATTCTGTTGCAAAACGTTTTGCCACAGAAACTGTTTACTCCAAACAGAAAAACACAAATTAGAGTTTCTATTGGGCAAATTCAGGTAGGTCCCTCTGTGTTTCGTTCCATTTGCTTTGTTTGCTTCCATTTTGTTCTTAAAGAGTAAACGGTTTCCGTAATGAATACACCCCAGGGTTTCCAGCAGTGTCACATAGCTGGATATGGTCATACTGACTAGATTTCGTTTTTTTTGTTGCCCATTTCTGCATGGGAAAAAATCCATCCACTACCCCTGAAAGGCTCTGCAATGCTTTCTCCGTGGCCCCCAGTAACCAGCAGCCACAGCCGGTTACATCAGGAGGAGGTGGTTGTGCCGCAAGCTCCACTCATATTGGTGAACAAGGAGGATGTCCCTACGAACCAGGGAGGATGTCCATCTGAATAGGCCCTCACCTGTGCTGCTCTAAGAGGATGTCTGTTATTCCCCATTTGATTGCACCCCGTTTGCCTGTCTTACCTCCCCTGTTTACAAGGCTGCAGAGAACAGTCCATCTCCCTGTCTTGAATCCTGTGTATTATGTTTGCTCTCCTTCATATGAAGCCGTTTGTAATAAGTGTTAGTCTCCAGAGGGTGATGGTATAACTAAAGGCTCCTCTGTATAGCCCCTCCCGCTTGCCGTACATGCGTAAGAGGAAAATACACACTATATGCATGAGTACATGCATATTCTAAGCTGAAGACTTTGTTGTGGATTTGGTTACATGTGTTTTAAGAGTACCCGTAATTAGTACTGAGTTATTCATGTCTGAAGGTGTTTCTATTTAGCTAAAGTCATATTATTTTTGGTGTTTGATCTGAAAAAAAAGGATTTCTGCTGTAATTTCACCCAAGCCTATGTCCTTCTCTACTCAGGGTCCTGATTCATTGAAACACTTCTAGTATCAAAAGGGTTGTGGAATGTTTTGTTTTTGTCAAACGTTTTTACATTAGAGCCTTCTGACAATTTGGTGTGCATTTACTAAGGGACTTGTAGATATCTGGTAAAACAACAGCTTGGACTGTTTTATAGCAGAGTAGACGTGTAGATGAGTTCACTTCAGCCCAACATACATTTCTTGCTTTTGGTATGAAATGAATGTTGAAATACACCATAATAGAGAGAGGTTTGTGTGTTGCTTTAAAAGAAAGGAAATACTTATTTGTCTGCTGTCGCAGTGGCAGTGCAAGTCATTTTCCTTGTACCATCACCCAGATCCCTATTGTTCTTTGTAGATTTGTATAAAAAGCATGAACGAAGCCCTGTGTCTGTTGTTGTCTGAACCTGAGCGCCTCTGTCCGTCTCCTCAGCGTGTAGCGTAACGTTGTACTGCCCAGCAAGTGCGTTAGCTGCCCATCCGCTTGCTAGCATCATCACATTCAGCCTCAGACAGGGCTCAGCCAATTGGGTGGTGCAGAAAGGTTTGTCATTGAATTTAGGTCAACTTTGGACTCTTGCGGACAGAATTACCTTTGATTTCTGGAAGCCTTGGTGTCCTTTGGATAGAGGAAGATGACTCCTCCAATACAGAACAGAAAGGATTATTGGTCAATCGAGGTGGTTAAACTTCTATAAAAGCTGAGCCAGAAAAATTATGTATATGCTTGTTCTTTATTTTGTCACAATGTGGACTTTTGGCAGCCTTTGGACTCTTGTAATGTATTTTTTTCTCAAACAGTAAACATTGAATTCGATATGGCAACAAAAAAAGTGGAACTGTACATCTTTAGTTACGTGTCTCGCATCATATTCAGCCTACTTAGAAGAAACCCTCCCCAGTCTGTTTGGCAAAGCATTTTGGATTGTACATCATCCTTTATTTTTTGGTTTGTTTTCCAAAGGGCTTATGTGTTTTTAAAAAATGATCTATTTGATTTTTCTATTGTAAACTTCCATTGACAGGGGTTTGTAGATCCCAGCTTTCGGTAAGCCAATTAAGATGTACATTTTGAATGTTAGAAAAAATGTAACCTGTCTTACTCTGCCTTTTTGTGGAAAGGTTGTAAAGATGTGAGAGAGGGCACAAGTGGGGGAAAGTAAGGTTTACTCTAAGAAGTACTACTACACCATTGCCAAATCTTTAAAAGGATGTGCACAGGACTGCACAGCCTAGTTCATCTAGATATAATGCTCTAGCCATTATCAATGTTTTGAAATAATTGGGAGCCACAATAGTGCTATTCAATGTTGATTTTGTCTCAAACTATCATAGCTATGTACTATTTGGGCAAAAGAGCAAGAGCATATTGTGAGTATGCTATGGAGTTTGGAAAACAGGCTGTAGGGTACTAAAAAAGTAGTGCACTACATGGGGAATAGGGTGTCATGAGACTGCACCCATTCCCTCTTTCCCAGCTTCTCCATGACAACTGATATTAAAGAAGAAAAATTGGAGCCAAAACGTTATAATTTTAATTAATCGAGAGAGTCTTTATGATCATTAAAGATTGTCATCTGGTGTCCGACATTGGGTCATGTGAGTATTCTCTGTACACAGGTAAAAACAATTATTTAGGAGAGCCAGGAGGTTAGGAAATGTACTACTAGAGGTTTGCTATGAGAACTACATATACTATTTAAGCAAGAAATGTTACTATTTGTGTGTCCAGCACTTGGAGTTGTGATGTTGGCCTTACTGTCCATTCCTCCAACGTTGACGTGTTTGTTCAGTTGTATTCTGTCCGAAAATATTTTGCAATAAATATGGAACTGTTTTATAAGTATTTGGTGTTCTGCGCTTAATCAGTCACTGTCTCCTCCCAACATGTACAGTGCATTCGGAAAGTATTCAGACCCCTTGAATTGTTCAAAAATGTGTCATGTATTTTTTCTCAATCTACACACAATACCCCATAATGAAAAGCAAAAACTTAAAAAAAAAAAAAATTGCACGAAAAAAAAGGAAATCACATTTACATAAGTATTCAAACCCTTTACTCAGTACTTTGTTGAAGCACCTTTGGCAGCGATTACAGCCTCAAGTCTTCTTGGGTATGATGCTACAAACTTGGCACACCTGTATTTGGGGAGTTTCTCTCAAGCTCCGTCAGGTTGGATGGGGAATGTCGCTGCACAGCTATTTTCAGGTCTCCAGAGATGTTCGATCAGGTTCAAGCCCGAGCTCTGGCTGGGCCACTCAAGGACATTCAGAGACTTGTCCCAAAGCCACTCCTGCATTGTCTTGGCTGTGTGCTTTGGGTCGTTGTCCTGTTGGAAGGTTAACCTTTTCCCGTCTGAGCACTCTGGAGCAGGTTTTCATCAAGGATCTCTCTCCATCACAGGCTTCATTAGGAAATGCATCAATGGCATTGTCCCCACAGTGAAGGTTCACTGCTTCCCCCAATCAAAAGCCCTGGATTAACACAGAGGTTGGTGCTAAAATAAAGGACAGCCCTGTGTGTGGTAGCCCTATCAAAGCTAACTCCTAGGCTACTGCTGAGGACACAAACAAGTACAAGAAGTCCCGCTACGACCTCTGGAGAGCCACCAAACAAGCAAAAGGACAATAGGAACCAGGTGGAATCCTATTACACAGGCTCTGACGCTCACAGCATGTGGCAGAGGCTACGTTCTATTACGGATTACAAAGGAAGACCCAGCCATGATCTGCCAAACTATGCCTCACTACCAGACGAATTCAATGCATTTTATGCACACTTCGACAAAAATAACACCAGGGCCAAGCATGAGGGCCCCCCGAACTCGCTCTTCGAGGCCAGCGTCCACTACATAAAGAAAATAATGTACTTTTTACTTCATACATTTTCCGACACTCAAAAGCACTTGTTACATTTCGAATGCTTAGCAGGACAGGAAAATGGTCCAATTCACACTTATCAAGAGAACATGTGTGGTCATCACTACTGCCTCTGATCATAGCCCGGTCGTGGCTTTTTTATGCGTCAGGTCATTCATCCGCATGAAATGCCTGGGTGGAAACGTGGTTAGTGTAGTAGGTGTTTTTTGTTGTTGTTGATGTGACGTCATTGCGTCCAGCCGTTTATATCGACAATATATTTAAATGAGAACGCGCCTATTTTCTATTCAAACGTTCTAAATGGAAAGATAGCTACTGATTGAGATAGGTGGGTATCCACCACAAACTGCTGTAGCCTACTCAGAAATTAAGCGTGGGACACCCTCACCTGTTTCGATCAATCAGAGAAGACAGAGAGGAAGAGGTAGAGGCAGGCCTAACTCGGCGGGAAATCTATCTCCCTCCAGCAGGTGGCGTTTTATCGCCCACCGAGCAAGGAGTTTTTAAATGGAGGTCAGTCATTGTGTGTCGAATTTGGTCAACAAAAAATTGAATGGCTTATTTTACTACGTGAGGTTTATTTGATTGAATATACGTTTCGTAATGCTTAGGTTATGAGTGTACGGATATAAGTAGGACACGTGACATCCCCGCAACTTTAAGAAAAAAACACTTTATATCCGAGATGGCTATGCACATTCCTGGCATGAGGCTTATAGCATAACATTTCTCCATCGAATAAAGGCGGTTGACGTCAACAACCCTCAATGAATATTCAAACAACTATTACATAATTGCATGTATCCACCAATCCAATGAAAGAATAGGAGGGAGCTAAGCATCCTGCCATGCCACTTTGTGGACGATGCCTAGCATTGTTAGGACATTGAATCTCATGAGGGACAACTTTAATTAGCAACTTTTCAACAACTTAATACTTTTTAGTTACTTTGCAACAACTTAGCATGTTAGCTAACCCATCCCCTAACCTTAACCCTTCTCATAACCTTAACACCTAGCTAAAGAGGTGGCTAGCTAGCCAGGTAGCTAGAATTCGTAAACATACGTTCTGCAAATTCTTAACATATAATGGGTGCTGGACATCCACAAATTAAAAGGAGTGTATCGGATTTACTTAGAGAATAATACGAAATGCTCTGAGACCAGGTTGAGATGGCAGTGTAATGACCTGACTAGATCATAAATGAACAATTGTCCAGACAGAGGCTTGAGTTTGCGAATTGAGGGTTTATTAAACCAACTTTACACAGGCTACTGTTTGGGCCGTAGCACACGCCAAATAGATGACAGATAACCCACAAGCCAATCGTGACCTTCTCTTGTGAAGCCCAGACGTAAGAGAGAGAGAACAAAGGCTGAACCTGGTCTTAACTTCCAATGCCCAACCCCCCTCCACGCCACTCCGCCAACCACCAGGATGCCCGGCATCAGAACATTCCAGGCATTCCCGTGATTGGCAGATAGCAGGTTGATTGACATGTCGGACCCCGCGAACACCGGGTACTGGTCAGTACAACACAACCACCTCCTAGCCTAGCACATAACACACAGCTGTCTGTGCGGGTCGCTACACAGCCCCCCCACCACAAAGTCCCTCGTCCCTGAGGGAACAAACAAAGTCTCTGAAGCGACCCGGAGGTCTCCTTTGCCTGCGTGGCCGTGATGGTCGCAGAGTGCCCCTCTGGGAACCAGGGGATGAAGGCAGGGATATGGGGGACAAGGAAGCGGGAACGGGTAATACAGTCCGTGGCTCTGGGGAACCACGCGGTGACACAGGGGGGGAGACAGGGGGAGTGGGCTGTCTGGAGCCTTGTCTGCGGCACCTGAGGGTGGGTGCCTGGAGAAGCCCTGACGGAGACGGCGCAGTGTTTTTGTGACCCCAAAGTGTCCAGTCCCCACCCCCCCATGAGTACTCTGGAGCACAGCCTCCCGCAATGCTTTTGGGACCACCACCTGCCACCTCTCCTCTCCCGTAGCTGACTCCTTCCATGCCCGCTGTAGCACGCCGTCAGCCAGCCGCAGTCTCTCAAACTTCGACCACAACCCTTTGGTCGCGAGTGAGAGCGCTGTCACCTCTACCCATGGTGGCCTCACCTGCGCCTCTACCCACTGTAGCACTGGCTGTAGGTCTGTGTCCCGTCCCTGCTGCTGCCGCCATTCAGCCACGTCGACAGTCTGCAGCTCACAGCAGACAGGCCCGCTCGCCCGACACACTGTGGCACAGACACCCTCCTCTGCCCGCAGCTCTCTCTCCCGTCCCTCTCTCCGTTCACAGTGGCGGCAGCCGTCTGCAGTACAGGGCCGACGGGACATGGCGTCGGCGTTGGAGTGGCGTGCCCCTGCCCTGTGCACCACCGTGAAGTCATACGGCTGAAGCTCCTCCAACCAGCGTGCCACCTGCCCCTCTGGCTCTCTGAAAGACATGAGCCACTGGAGAGCAGAGTGGTCAGTCCTTACAGTAAAGGGCAGACCACCCAGGTAGTACTTGAAGTGTTTGACGGAAGCCACAACAGCCAAGAGCTCCCGCCGGGTGACACAGTAGCGGCGCTTATGTTTGTCAAATGTTTTGCTGAAGTACGCCACCACTCTCTCCCCTCTGGCCCCACCTGGGCCAGCACCCCACCCATGCCCACATTGCTCGCGTCTGTGTCCAGGATAAAGGGCAAGGTGAGGTCAGGGGGCGAGCACGGGGCCTCGATCAGTGCACGTTTGAGGGTGTTGAACGCCTCCTCACACTCCACTGTCCAAGTGAAAGCCTTGTCCTTCGGCAGCAGGCGGTTCAGTGGAGCAGCAACGCTTGAGAAGCCCCGTACAAACCTCCTGTAGTACGAGGCCAGGCCCAGGAAGCTCTTCAGCTGACGCTGGTCGGTGGGGGTGGGCCAGTCTCTGACAGCCCCTACCTTGTCCTCCATGGTGCTGATCCCCTCCTTCCCCACTCGGTGGCCCAAGAAGGACACCTCTCTCCTCATGAAGTGGCACTTCTCGGGGTGGAGCTTCAGACCTGCGGCAGCCACCCTCTCCAGCACACGCCGTAGCGCCCCAGGGCTGACTGGAATGAGCTGCCATGGGCCAGGATGTCATCGAGGTATACCAGACACTGCTGTCGGGGGATGCCATCCAGCACCCTGTCCATCAAACGCTCAAAAGTAGCTGGAGCGTTGCACAGGCCAAAGCACAGGACCTTGAACTGCCAGTGTCCTCTGTTAGTGGAGAACGCAGTTTTGGCTCTGGCCTCTGGGGAGAGGGGCACCTGCCAGTAGCCGCTGCGGAGGTCTAGTGAGGAGAACCAGGAGGACCCCCTAACCAGGTCCAGCGACTCATCGATACGTGGTATGGGGTATGAGTCCTTCCTGGTTACCTCATTCAGCCGCCTGTAGTCCGCACAGAACCTCAGCTTGCCCCCCTTCTTCAGAACCATGACGACTGGCGCCGCCCAGGGGCTGTCTGAGGGCTCAATGAAGTCTGCCCGCTGCATCTCCAACACAGCCTTGTCTGCCGCCTCCTGGCGTGCCAGCGGGATACGGCGGGGACGCATCTTGATGGGTCGAGCATCACCTGTGTCGATCTCATGCTGCACCAGATGGGTCTGACCCACCTCTTCCTCACTCAACGCAAAGCTGTCTCTGAATTCAAACAGCAACTGCCACAACCGTTCCTGTTGCTCGGGGTCAAGACCAACACAGTTCCTCCCCCATATCTCCCTCACTGCAGACAGTGTCCTCTCCTCTCCCATCTGGGGTAGCTGGGCTGGGGGGGTGCGGCCCGGGCTCACAGAGGGCTGTGTCATGGAGGTAGCTGGGGGAATGTAACACACCGCCGTAGGTGACAGGGGACTGGGGAAAAGTCACACACAGCTGTGGGGGAGGGGGCGCAGCCATGAGTCTCTGCTGCTTTAACTGTTGGAGTAAAGGGTTTGTTGGGTTGAGTGAATGTGACATTAGGGGGGGCCATGGTGACTTCCGTCCCTCCCTGGAAGCTCAGTGTGCCCCTATTTAGGTCTAACTGGCAGCCTGTGCTCCTAAGAAAGTCCAACCCCAGGATACAAGGGTCCTGCACAGCCGCCACCCACACAGGATGACGCACAGTCCTGCCCCCTACTGTCAGAGTCATTATTCCCTTCCCTTTCATGGGTGCCAGCTCACCTGTGACTGTGCGGAGCTGCACAGTTGTAGGCTCACACTGAGTCCAACCTGGCACAATATCTGGCCTCACCAGGGTTACTGTGGACCCAGTGTCCACCAGGGCACCCCCTCCACAGTGACAGGGACATGACAAAAGTCCCCAACACAGGTCCGGCCCACCACAACAACAGGCTCCATCCGCTTGCCCTCGTCTGCTTCTGGGGGAAGTGGAGCCTTGCTTCCCCGTCTGTGCCGGTGGGCTCCTCCTGAAGATGATGGTGGTTGGGATAGAAAGCCAGGGGTCCGCACTACCCGGTCTATGCGGACCCCGAGCCGTTTCCCTGAGCTCTGGGGGACATGGGGCAATCTCGGCGCAGATGGCCTGGCTGGCCACAACCCCAGCAGACCCTGGGACCAGGGCTTGTGTTTCGTGCCGCCTGTAGCGACACAGCCCGAATGAGTTCTATCATTTCGGCCACCCAAGCAGGCTTTTCCGGCTCCGGGCTGCTCTGCCCCCCAGCTCGCACAGAGGGTGTGTCTCCCTGCACCCCCACCAGAGCCCCAGCTGAAGCCCCAGCCCACACCAGCTCCCTCTCCAAAGCCATCTCCAAGGCTGTCTGCAATGACTCAGGATGAGCCAGCTGGGTCTGTATGCGCAGCTCCGTAGGGGAGAGCGCCTGTATGAACTGGTCCCGTGCTAGCTCGCTCTGCACGGAGGGGGGGCATGTGAGCATATGCCCGCCGAGAGAGGCTCTCAATGTCATTAGCTAGCACCCGTAGAGGCTCTCCAGGCTGCCTGCGTCTATTACTCAGTTCGGAGCGCAGTAGCCCGGGCTGTACACACTGTCCATAGCGCCTCCTCAGTGCTCCCACTAGAGCACCATAATCATGCCTGTCCTCGGGGCTAATCAATATCAAACAGGCCAGAGCTTCATCCGTGAGGCATAAAGCCAACTGCAGTGCCCTTTCTTCATCCGACCACCCCCTAAAATGAGCTAACAGTTCAAACTGAGCATGAAAAGCTTCCTAATCCGCCTTACCGGAATACTTCGGGGTCTTAACAGATACGGACGCAGCCGGGAACTGGGCGCCGCCATGTTTGTTTACATCCTGAGCCCCAGATTCCTCGTCACGCCGCGTCGACGTCGCCACTTCGGTCCGCCCACCAGAATCCGCGCGAAATACACTCGACGAAGCACTCATGCCCGCTTCAGCCGCCATCATTCTAACGTCCTCCCTCAAGCGGCCTCTGCGCTCCGACGCCCTGGCGATCTCCTCAGACAGAACCCCCGACGTCCATTCACACGCACCTCCTTGGCCATAATCGTCCCCTACCTCCACCTTCACTTTCGGATTCCCTCGAAGCATTTTCAATCCCCGTTCTCACCTACGGTAGCTAGCCACATAAGTCAGCTAGCTAGCTGGCTAACTTGTATCAAGGTTTTTACTTCTGACACCAATGTAATGACCTGACTAGATCATAAATGAACAATTGTCCAGACAGAGGCTTGAGTTTGCGAATTGACGGTTTATTAAACCAACTTTACACAGGCTACTGTTTGGGCCGTAGCACACGCCAAATAGATGACAGATAACCCACAAGCCAATCGTGACCTTCTCTTGTGAAGCCCAGACGTAAGAGAGAGAGAACAAAGGCTGAACCTGGTCTTAACTTCCAATGCTCCACCCCCCTCCGCCAACCACCAGGATGCCCGGCATCAGAACATTCCAGGCATTCCCGTGATTGGCAGATAGCAGGTTGATTGACATGTCGGACCCCGCGAACACCGGGTACTGGTCAGTACAACACAACCACCTCCTAGCCTAGCACATAACACACAGCTGTCTGTGCGGGTCGCTACAGCAGCATTATACATTTTTGGATTAATTCATGGTGCATAAAAAATATTTAATTTAATGATGGAGCATTTCCTAAATTCCAACGACCCACCTGCAACTAGCCATTGGAGTTGAGACAGCGGTACCTTCCAAGTAAAAAATTAAGGAAATATTGCCAAGTAAATACAGTGCCTTGCAAAAGTATTCGGCCCCCTTGAACTTTGCGACCTTTTGCCACATTTCGGGCTTCAAACATAAAGATATAAAACTATTTTTTTTGTGAAGAATCAACAACAAGTGGGACACAATCATGAAGTGGAACGACATTTATTGGATATTTCAAACTTTTTGAACAAATCAAAAACTAAAAAATTGGGCGTGCAAAATTATTCAGCCCCTTTACTTTCAGTGCAGCAAACTCTCCAGAAGTTCAGTGAGGATCTCTGAATGATCCAATGTTGACCTAAATGACTAATGATGATAAATACAATCCACCTGTGTGTAATCAAGTCTCCGTATAAATGCACCTGCACTGTGATAGTCTCAGAGGTCCGTTAAAAGCGCAGAGAGCATCATGAAGAACAAGGAACACACCAGGCATGTCCGAGATACTGTTGTGAAGAAGTTTAAAGCCAGATTTGGATACAAAAAAGATTTCCCAAGCTTTAAACATCCCAAGGAGCACTGTGCAAGCGATAATATTGAAATGGAAGGAGTATCAGCCCACTGCAAATCTACCAAGACCTGGCCGTCCCTCTAAACTTTCAGCTCATACAAGGAGAAGACTGATCAGAGATGCAGCCAAGAGGCCCATGATCACTCTGGATGAACTGCAGAGATCTACAGCTGAGGTGGGAGACTCTGTCCATAGGACAACAATCAGTCGTATATTGCACAAATCTGGCCTTTATGGAAGAGTGGCAAGAAGAAAGCCATTTCTTAAAGATATCCATAAAAAGTGTAGTTTAAAGTTTGCCACAAGCCACCTGGGAGAGACACCAAACATGTGGAAGAAGGTGCTCTGGTCAGATGAAACCAGAATTGAACTTTTTGGCAACAATGCAAAACGTTATGTTTGGCGTAAAAGCAACACAGCTCATCACCCTGAACACACCATCCCCACTGTCAAACATGGTGGTGGAAGCATCATGGTTTGGGCCTGCTTTTCTTCAGCAGGGACAGGGAAGATGGTTATAATTGATGGGAAGTTGGATGGAGCCAAATACAGGACCATTCTGGAAGAAAACCTGATGGAGTCTGCAAAAGACCTGAGACTGGGACGGAGATTTGTCTTCCAACAAGACAATGATCCAAAACATAAAGCAAAATCTACAATGGAATGGTTAAAAAATAAACATATCCAGGTGTTAGAATGGTCAAGTCAAAGTCCAGACCTGAATCCAATCGAGAATCTGTGGAAAGAACTGAAAACTGCTGTTCACAAATGCTCTCCATCCAACCTCACTGAGCTCGAGCTGTTTTGCAAGGAGGAATGGGAAAAAAATTCAGTCTCTCGATGTACAAAACTGATAGAGACATACCCCAAGCGACTTACAGCTGTAATCGCAGCAAAAGGTGGCGCTACAAAGTATTAACTTAAGGGGGCTGAATAATTTTGCACGCCCAATTTTTCAGTTTTTGATTTGTTAAAAAAGTTTGAAATATCCAATAAATGTCGTTCCACTTCATGATTGTGTCCCACTTGTTGTTGATTCTTCACAAAAAAATACAGTTTTATATCTTTATGTTTGAAGCCTGAAATGTGGCAAAAGGTCGCAAAGTTCAAGGGGGCCGAATACTTTCGCAAGGCACTGTATTTGTTAAATTAATTGATGGATTGAACTACCCCAAACTGCAACGGTTTATTGCAAGAGTAGCCTGCATGATTGCATATCAACCATTGCAGATCTGCAGTTAGGGGGAAGTCTCCCCAGTCAAAGGACCACCTTTCAGGGGATTAATACTGTGGGCTTGCAAACCTGATGATTAGCACCAGGATCTGATTGGGGAACTGATGTCTTATTCACACCTGAAGCAAAGACTGTACAGGATTAAGAAACTCTGTGCCTGAATTTTTTGGCATTCAACCAAAAGCTGTTCTCTGTGGTGGAAAAATTGGGCACACAGTGGCCCCGTTTACATTGCATATTTCAAAAACTTTGAAAAATGTAAGTACATAGTTAAAATTATTTAAATAATTAATTTTGACAGAACCTTCAGTAAATTTTAAAATAATCGAAAAAAAAAAAAAACGTATGACCCAATTTCAAACAATGTAATGTGTGGAATAGGAAAAACAAATACAATAGGATGTAATTTGTTAATGAATCCATAACTACTCAAAACATATAGCCTAATGGTAAAATCCTAAAAAGGTCACCAACTAGTCCAATTAAAATTAAGATGAGATCTGGACCATTTAGGGGGCATTTCCATGTACTCACATCGCATCAGTTTGTACTGATTTCTGGACTGGATCGATGAACCGTTGAACTCCTATGTCTGAAAATTAAAATGGACAATTCTAATCCGTGACTCCAAAACCTGAATTACAAGGCTACCGTCTCATTTCTGAAAACATAGCATTTCTGTTGATCATTTTAACCTCAACCTGAAGAATATATAAAATCTATGGTCCTAAAATAAGACATTTAATTTCAAATGTAGAGATTAAAAGGTAGAGATTTGGTTTATTGACATTTTGAACAATTGCATCACCGGTAGCAAAAGGACCCGATGCAACTGTATCTTCCACGTCTGTCCTCATGAGGCATAGGGACTTCTCAAACGTCTTCTCTTACTGTGGTCTTATACCAAATGATTCTGAACCCATCTCAGACTTCAACCGATACACAGAACTCTTGTGCAAAATACTGGAACAATTACACATCTGGTTATATCTGTCAGTATTACAGAAAAATAATTAAACGGTCTGTTTCTCGATGTATAAACTAAACAACACATTAAAGCCTTTGAACTCAAGCTAATCATAAATACAAAGATGTACATCAACTAGACTATTTTTTTTAAAGCTATAAAAAAATGTAATCTACAATTGGAGTCACAGTAGCGGTAAGCTGCCTTGAGGTGCCAGAATGATCCCAAAGACATAGAAAAGTCCCATCAGGAGGTTGAGCTTAGCTGTCTTTTGGGGGATCTTGGAATAGCACTGGCTGCGGAACTGCCTCTCCAGGGGGAAGGCCATGGGCAGCGTGAGCAGGGGCAGGGCCATGCTGATGGTGTAGTGGGTGGCCAGGATGCAGAAGAGCACGTAAGGGAAAAACAGCAGGAGGTTGAAGAGGATGTAGGACAGCGTGGGCCCGATGAGGATGGCCAGAGTTACGATGCCTGCCTGTTTGTCAGAGTCCATGTCTCTGGTGTTGTTGCTGTGCAGAATGGCCTCCGTGTTGAGGGCCAGGGGGACGGCGTAGACCAAGGGCAGGACTGACAGGTAGCCCACCTGCACGGCGTGGGCAAACATGACTGCCAGGGGGCCAAATGTGATCAGGATCACCACATCCCCCAGGGCCACATACTTAAGACCAATGCCTGAAAACAGGACAAGGAAGATATCATAAGTATCTGGATATTAGTGTGTGTGTGTGGTTAGTATTGGTAAAAATATAAATTAAATGTCAGTACATCTTTAAAAAAAACAGGTTAATGGTTGGCTCACCTCCCGTGTACAGGAAAGAACTTGAGAGCCCTCCAAAATAAATAAGGGCCAGATGTTCCATCCTCAATGTGGAGAGAAAGTAGAGCAGTGTGGCACACAAGCAGCCCAGAGAGTAGAGCAGCGCTCCAAACATGACAACGTCCTGTGGTGCCAGGATCTCATCCACAAGAGTCCTATCATCACTCTTCTTGTGGTCGATCCCTTTGGAGAAGTCATAGTAGGTGTTAACCAGGTTCCCTGCCCCATGCACCACCAGCACAGCTATGGCACACACCATGAGGATGACCAAGTCCACAGAGCCCTCCAGCTTGTAGGCCAGGGCACTGCCCAGCGCCACCGGTGTGAGAGAGGCGCTGAAACTCCACGGCCGCAGGGCCAGCACATAAGCAGCACACTTGTTCCTCATGTCAGACGAAACTCTGGCCATCCCTGACCTTTGCTGGTCAGAGGTGTGGTTCCGCACAATGTCATTCAAACCAGAATGCCTTGTCTCATGTCCATTCGATCCAGCCAAAACAAATGCCTCCGCACGGCTTGTTTTCTGCCCCACAGCCATACCGCTGCCAAGGTCCACAGTAGTGCCAGCAACAATCATAAAGAAATGGATAGTAAACCTGAAACGGAGTTATAACTTAATTTACATACAGTGAACATCTCATGTAAGGATTAAGTGCAACGGAATCCAGGCTCTGAAATTAATTTAAAACCAGTAAGAATCAGTTATTATATTGTCCATCGTTGAAGGGTTCCAAGAGCATGCAACAGGAAAAATAAATTGTTGTTGAGCAGGATTAAAGCTCGCTACTACATGCGAGGATGAGGCAACAAGTCTGTTTCATTTCCAGTACTTCCATCCTGACTAACAGTAGCTAGAAATATGTTAGCTGGACCAGCTGTATTTCAATGCACAATCTTGTAAATTGTACAAAAACACCTGTTGGATGGCCACATTGCTTGCTTCCTACAACCTCGTAAAATGTGCCTTCAGAGCATTGCACTAAGGGGGCTGGATAGTCAACTAACTAGCTACAGAGATTAAAGGATTAAAGCTAAAAGCAAACTAGCCAGTGTGCTAATTAGCTAGCTAGCCAATAGCCAGGGAGAAATGAAATGTTCGACACCGGATATTACCTGTTTTATGTATCCTTTCTCTCATAAACTATTTCACACCATGTAACAACATCTTTCTGTGACCGCTACATAATTACAGGGCTGACCCTGCTCCGTTGGCAAGCCTGCTACGTGTCAATTTTGAGGATATTTCACTGGCTGATCACAGTTAACCCTGACGGACGCCATTTTGTCCAACCAAAGTGCAGTATAAATAGGCACCGTTGGAAACGCATTCCAATGTCATCTGAGTTCCGCGTCTTGTGACGCTGACATGTCCAATACCCCTTTTCTCAAGATGAATTAAAATATATATTTCTCTAAATATTTTTTATAAAAAGTATCGCTTATTATCACACTCGCACCAACTCATATATTACAAATACGAAGGCAGGAATTACATTATTGGTTCTTTGGTGGTGGGTCAAAACAGCTCCGTGTAAAATTTGCCATAGGGTAGAGACAGATCTAGGGTCAGCTCGATCTCTCCCTATCCCACCCGAATTTGTTAAAGAGCGAACTCAGACCAGCATGGGTAAATATTATACCACTCAACTACACGTCTCCAAAAACATTTGTATGTACATGTTTGTTTCAATAGTTTTCGAACGTTGCCGACTACGAATGCACACCAGACTCAAATTGCGTGTTTTGGCCCTTCACACACGCACTTATTTGATGTAAACTAGGCTACAACCTTTGCGGTTTACACAGTTCTGCAGAATGTATGCCTATCATCATAGCTCACCATCTATTTGATGCAGGTAACTACAGCTAGCCTACTACGATGAAAATAACATTTGAAAAATATGTTTTACTTACATTAGGCAACAGCCTGTTTTCCTATATAATTATAAAATAGATGGACCAATTAAATTTGAATTAATAGGTATTATATAATTCAAAGTCAACCTAATATTGTTATATGGGGTGGAAGGTAGCCTAGTGGTTAACTGCCTTGTTCAAGGGCAGAACGACAGATTTGTACTTTGTCAGCTCGGGGATTCAATCCAGTAACTTTACTGGGCCAACACTCTAACACACTGTTCCCCGGTAGACCGTCACTGTAAATAAGAATGTGTTCTTAACTGACTTGTCTAGTTAAATAAATAAAACAAATATGCGCATACCTCAGCTAAAATGAGAGACCTGCACAGACTGAGATTTTTCCCCCCTAATCTTTTATGAACTTTATTAATACGCAGTCAAAAATAATTGATTCCTCAAAATAGTTTTGAGATTGTCGAATACATGCAGCTGGTTTCCTTTCCATTTAAACTTGTCAAGCTCTGACTTTCATTTAAAGTAATGTGAAACCATTGGCAGACAGTGCGGAATAGCGCTGCGCTGGAGGGTTGTAATAGCTGCAGACTTTTTGATGTAGCTTTGAGCTGGCGGTGGGTGACAAAGGATTCCACAACCCATTCCACTGGACTGTGCTTTCCACGGTTATCCTCAATTGAAAATATTGTGTTCAAATAAAAGGATGCAATGGATGGCCGTTGATATCCATGGGGATAGATGGTGGTGAAATTGACTGGTCTGTCTTTGTTGAGGGAATTTTTCTGGAAGGTGATATCGCAACGATGGTGTGTCAGGCGTTCAGAAGTTTACAAAGAGGCGATGTCAGTGCTCCTTTGCTTGCTGTGACGGTGCTTGGGGTTCTGTTCGCAGGGATGCAAGAAACCACAGCATTTCCCACCTGGAGAATAGAGGTATGGTGTGACAATTCCACTTTCTAACGGCATACCTCCTATCGCACCGGTTCATTCAGTTTGTATACTGGACAGGTTAAGAGAACCACATTGCTGGAATAAGTTATGATCAAGACGTTTGATGTTGAAAACCATTTAGGACCAAAACAATCCTTTCATTTGAAAAAAAAAACATCTGTGTCTACCAAGATATATGCTTTGTGACAGCTGTTGGACAACAGTAACTTTTAAATAAAATAATGTCATTGTAATATTAAGCACATTTTTCGTTAGATGGTAAAGAACTGTAGCCCACTATGACTTCATTAGATATAAATCTAAATGCCTTTTCATAATCATTAATTATGCACGAGATAATGTAGCCTTTTCCAATTCAATAATTGGAGGAATTCCAATTTTGATGGTGCAATAAAATTGTAGGCCTTCAAAATAGGCTACCTATCCACTACAGTTAGTGGAAAATGTTCATATTAAGGACAAAAATCAATTATGGATTTGAATATGGATTGGATGGTTTCATCCAACTGGGCACACACTTATTGAGTCAACGTTGTTTCCACGTCATTTCAAATAAAATAAAATGTTATTCTTCACATGCTTGGTAAACAACAGGTGTAGACTAACCGTAAAATTCTTACTTCTGGTCCAACAACAATGCAGAGAGAAAGAAAATAGAGAAATAATAGAAAAGTGAAACACATAATAATAAAAGTAATAATAGCTACACAATGAGTAAAGATAACTTGGATATATACAAAGTAGAGGTCGACCGATTAATCGGAATGGCCGATTAATTAGGGCCGATTTCAAGTTTACTAGTTTGCTAGGCAAGCCCGTTAAGAACACATTCTTATTTTCAATGACGGCCTAAGAACGGCGGGTTAACTGCCTTGTTCAGGGGCAGAACGACAGATTTTTACCTTGTCAGCTCGGGGATTCAATCTTGCAACCTTACGGTTAACTAGTCCAATGCTCTAACCACCTGCTTTACATTGCACTCCACAAGGAGCCTGCCTGTTATGCGAATGCAGTAAAAAGCCAAGGTAAGTTGCTAGCTAGCATTAAACTTATTCTGGATAAGAGCGTCTGCTAAATGACTTAAATGTAATGTAAATGTAAATAAAAAACATTCAATCAATCAATCATAGTCACTCGTTAACTACACATGGTTGATGACATTACTAGTTTATCTAGCGTGTCCTGCGTTGCATATAACCGATGAGGTGCGCATTCGCGAAAAAGGACTGTTGTTGCTCCAACGTGTACCTAACCATAAACATCAATGCCTTTCTTAAAATCAATACAGATGTATATCTTTTTAAACCTGCATATTTTGTTAATATTGCCTGCTAACATGAATTTCTTTTAACTAGGGAAAATGTGTCACTTCTCTTTAACTTAAAGACCCTTGCGCCCTTCGGTCTCAATGTAGACTTTGATCTGAAGCCATTCTTGTGATTATTGTGACTTTGCCATTGTAATTGTTTGTAAGCATGTGTAGTCAAATTAATCTAGGATCGTATCCAATCCATTTGTTGTTTGTATGCTGTTCTTTGTATGACATTTTAATATTTGATAATTAACCAATGATATTAGGCCACTCTTGGCCATGATTACAGACACCTGTGTCTTTTGACACTACATAAACGAGTCATCCCGCAGTGTTTGGGATTATACCCTGATGAAGACAGAAACGTTGGTAATTACATTTTGTATCTGAGCTCCTAGAGTGTGCGGCTCTCTTTTATTTTCACGTAATTATGACATAACATTGAAGGTTGTGCAATGTAACAGGAATATTTAAACTTATGGATGCCACCCGTTAGATAAAATACGGAACGGTTCCGTATTTCACTGAAAGAATAAACATTTTGTTTTCGAGATGATAGTTTCCGGATTCGACCATATTAATGACCTAAGGCTCGTATTTCTGTGTGTTATTATGTTATAATTAAGTTTATGATTTGATAGAGCAGTCCGACTGCGTGATGGTAGGTACCAGCAGGCTCGTAAGCATTCATTCAAACAGCACTTTAGTGCGTTTTGCCAGCAGCTCTTCGCAATGCTTCAAGTATTGCGCTGTTTATGACTTCAAGCCTATCAACTCCCGAGATTAGGCTGGTGTAACCGATGTGAAATGGCTAGCTAGTTAGCGGGGTGCGTGCTAATAGCGTTTCAAAAGTCACTCGCTCTGAGACTTGGAGTAGTTGTTCCCCTTGCTCTGCAAGGGCCGCGGAGCGATGGGTAACACTGCTTCGAGGGTGGCTGTTGTCGATGTGTTCCTGGAGCGAGGAGAGGGACGGAAGCTATACTGTTACACTGGCAATACTAAAGTGCCTATAAGAACATCCAATAGTCAAAGGTATATGAAACAAATCATATAGAGAGAATAGTCCTATAATTCCTATAATAACTAGAACCTAAAACTTCTTACCTGGGAATATTGAAGACTCATGTTAAAAGGAACCACCAGCTTTCATATGTTCTGAGCAAGGAACTTAAACTTA
The DNA here is from genome assembly GCF_034236695.1 of Oncorhynchus nerka. Lineage (NCBI taxonomy): Eukaryota > Metazoa > Chordata > Actinopteri > Salmoniformes > Salmonidae > Oncorhynchus > Oncorhynchus nerka. The sequence continues at coordinate 67,207,528 of NC_088402.1, forward strand.
AGCTTTCTTACATGGCACATATTGCACTTTTACTTTCTTCTCCAACACTTTGTTTTTGCATTATTTAAACCAAATTGAACATGTTTATTTATTTGAGGCTAAATTGATTTATTAATGTATTATATTAAGTTAAAATAAGTGTTCATTCAGTATTGTTGTAATTGTCATTATTACAAATAAAAATACATTTTTTAAAAAATCGGCCGATTAATCAGTATCGGCTTTTTTTGTTGTTGTTTGGTATCGGCATTGAAAAATCATAATCGGTCGACCTCTAATACAAAGGGTACCAGTACCGAGTCAATGTGTCCGGGTACGAGGTAATTGAGGTAGATATGTACATATAACTAGAAATAAAGTGACAGATGGTAAACCGCAGCTTATGTGATGAGTCAAAAAAGTTAGTGCAAAAATGTGCAAAGCAGATAGTCCGGGTAGTTATTTGCTTAACTATTTAACAAACTATTTAGCAGTCTTATGGCTTAGGGGTAGAAACTGTTCAGGGTCCTGTTGGTTCGAGACTTGGTGAATTGATAGGGCTTGCCGTGCGATATCAGAGGGAACAGTCTATGACTTGGGTGGCTGGAGTCTTCTAAAATGTTTAGGGCCTTCCTCTGACATCGCCTGGGTATAGAGGTCCTGGATGGCACTTTTGTATTTTTAAAATTTGATTTAACCTTTATTTAACTAGACAAGTCAGTTAAGAACAAATTCTTATTTACAATGACGGCCTTCCAAGAGGCAAAAGGCTTTCTGCGGGGACGGGGGCTGGGATAAAACATTTAAATGTAGGACAAAACACACATCACGACAAGAGAGACACCACAAACTACATAAAGAGAGACCTAAGACAAATCAAATCACATTTTTATTTGAATACAACAGGTCTGTAGACCTTACATTGAAATGCTTACTTACAATCTCTTAGCCCTTAACCAACAATGCTTTAAGAATTTAAGAAAAACATGTTAAGTAAAAAATAGATAAGTAAAAAAAAAATGAATCAATAAAAGTAGCAAATAATTCAACAGCAGCAGTCAAACAATAATAGCAATAGCAAGGCTATATATACAGGGGGCACCAGTACAGAGTCAATGAGCGGGGGCACCGGTTAGTTGAGGTAATTGAGGTAATATGTACATGTAGATAGAGTTAAAGTGACCATGCATAAATAATAAACAGAGAGCACAAAAGAGTGGTCTGGGTAGCCCTTTGATTAGCTGTTCAGAAGGTAGAAGCTTTTAAGAAGCCTTTTGGACCTAGACTTGGCGCTCCAGTACCGCTTGCCGTGCAGTAGCATAGAGAACAGTCTATGACTAGGGTTGCTGGAGTCTTTGACAATTTTTAGGGCCTTCCTCTGACACCGTCTGGTATAGAGGTCCTGGATGGTGGGAGGCTTGGCCCCAGTTATGTACTGTGCCGTACGCACTACCCTCTGTAGTGCCTTGCGGTCAGAGGCCGAGCAGTTGCCATACTAGGCAGTGATGCAGCCAGTGGTGCAGCTGTAGAACCTTTTGAGGATCTGAGGACCATTGCCAAATCTTTCCTTCTCCTGGGGGGGAATAGCCTTTGTCATGTTTGTTGGTGATGTGGACAGCAAGGAACTTGAAGCTCTCAACCTGCTCCACTGCAGCCCCGTCGATGAGAATGGGGGCGTGCTCGGTCCTTCTTTTCCTGTAATCCACAATCATCTCTTTTGACTTGATCACTTTGAGGGAGAGTTTGTTGTCCTGGCACCACACGGCCAGGTCTCTTACCTCCTCCCTGATGTTTGTCTCATCGTCGTCAGTGATCAGGCCTACCACCATCATGTTGTCTGCAAACTTAATGATGGTGTTGGAGTTGTGCGCGGCCATGCAGTCGTGGGTGAACAGGGAGTGCAGGAGGGGACTAAGCATGCACCCTTGAGGGGCCCCTGTGTTGAGGGTAAGCGTGGTGGATGTGTTATTGCCTACCCTCACCACCTGGGGGCATCCCTTCAGGAAGTCCCAGGGTCCTTATCTTAGTGATGAGATTGGAGGGCACTATGGTGTTGAACGCTGAGCTGTAGTCAATGAACAGCATTCTCATGTTGGTGTTCCTTTTGTTCAAGTGGGAGGGCAGTGTGGAGTGTAATATAAATGGTGTTATATGTGGATCTGTTGGGGTGGTATGCAAATTGGAGTAGGTCCAGGGTGTCTGGGATGATGGTGTTGATGTGAGCCCAGCCTTTCAAAGCATTTCATGGCTACAGATGTGAGTGCTATGGGGCAATAGTATTTTATACAGGTTACCTTAGCGTTCTTGGACACAGGGACTATGGTGGTCTACTTGAAACATGTAGGTATTTCAGACTTAATCAGGGAGAGGTTGAAAATGTCACTATATATGTCACTCCCTTTGGTTCCTTCCCCAGGCGCCATTGTTGTTTTGTATTATGTTCCATTTATTTTATTAAACACTCACTCCCTGAACTTGCTTCCCGACTCTCAGTGCACATCGTTACAAATGGAGGGCAAGGGAGAGCTTTGAATGCTTCTCTGTGTGAGGAGTAAAGATGATCTAGAGTTTGTTCGCCTCTAGTTGCACACATGACATGCTGGTGGAAATTAGTTAAGACGGATTTCAGTTTTCCTGCATTAAAATTCCTTGCCACTAAGAGTGCTGTCTCTAGATGAGCATTTTCTTGTTTGCCTATGGCCCAAACAGCTCGTTGAGTGCGGTCTTAGTGACAGCTTTGGTTTGTGGTGGTAAATAAACAGCTATGTAAAATATATATGATCATTATCTTGGTAAATAGTATGATCTACAGCTTATTATGAGGTATTCTAACTCAAGCGAGCAGAACCTCGAGACTCCCTTAAAATTTGAGATTGCTGTTCTGTCCTGCCAATGCATAGAAAAATTAGAATATTATCAGTCCTTTTTCAGACAAGTTTCCAAGATACATAGGATATTACAATGAGCCAACATGGAATAGTTGAATTGATGTCTGTGCCCAGTGGGATGTAATTTCCTTTAAAATATACATATCATCACTATCAGGATAAGGTAATAGCCAGATGCAGACCGCGTCGAAGTAACTATGTTCATTACAGCAACATGGGCAAAGGTACAGGACGGCAGGCAGGCCCAGGGTTAGGGGCAGGCAGAGTGGTGTCGTGGAAATTTCCTGTATTTACCAAATCATGAGAGCAAACCACACACAAATCAGAGTTATCATAAAGTCCATCTTTAATGATATGAGCTCCATCACAACCCTGTTACTCTCAGATCAATTCAGTGTCTATCAATGAATTCTCTGAGAGTCCCTTACACATTGCAACTGAGATCCTTTATAGCAAAGACACACATAGCCAGACAGCATTGGCCATAATTTATCGTTCAGCTTTGTCTCCTAAACTATGTACTTTTCTCGCTCTCAGAACCATAAACCAAGTCCTCATATCAACAGGCATATATCAAATCCACCCCTCCTTGACAAGATCACAGAGACACAGTGACTAGCACACAGACATTGTGGAGCCAAGAGATACATGCTTGACCTCTCCCCTCTCTGCGGCCCAAGTAACTTAGTCTTGACAGAGAACAGATGACTGCAAACCCGGCCACAGTATTATACAAAAATAAACATTCTGATGAGAAGTAACTTACAAACATATGATGAATATAAAACATCTTACCTATGTTACCAACTAATTCTGATTATTCCCCAACAGTGGTCAGGCGGGCGGGCTCAGGGTCAGGACAGGCAAGTGTCAAAACCAGGAGGATGAGAAAAGAGAGATGGGGGAAAGCAGGTGCGGATTCAAAAAATGCTGGTTGACTTGACAAACAAGACGAACTGGCAACAGACAAACAGAGAACACCGGTATAAATACACAGGGGATAATGGGGAAGATGGGCGACACCTGAATGGGAGTGCAGACAATCACAAAGACAGGTGAAACAGATCAGGTTGTGACAATCACAAGAGTGTCACACCCTGACCTTAGAGAGCTGTTTTATTTCTCCATTTGGTTAGGTTGGGGTATGATGTGGGGTGGGCATTCTATGTTTTCTGTTTCTATGTTTTGGCTGGGTATGGTTTTCAATCAGGGACAGCTGTCTGTCGTTGTCTCTGATTGGGAATCATACTTAGGCAGCCTGTTTTGCCACCTTAGTTGTGGGTAGTTGACTTTGTTAGTGGCCTGTATAGCCCTCGTAAGCTTCACGTTCGTTTTGTTGTTTCTTGTTTTTGTTGGCGACATTCATAAATAAAATAAATGTACGGTCACCACGCTGCACCTTGGTACGGTCATTTCCACCCTGACGACGATCGTGACAAAGCGCCTGACTTGCTTGTATGAGCAACAACAATTCTTATTGTAGCTATAATAAACATTGTTTGATCTGGCTGAAGTCTTTACCATCCCTTATACCAAGTTAGCTATTCTAAAAGTGTCTACTATTATTCATAAATTCTTTGTCCATTTTTAGTTGTTTTCCCCAGGAATAAATGGCGTAGCAGTTTGACAAGGGTACAGCTTGCCTTAGAACAACATGTACTGTAGCTTCAAGTAATCATGATTTAGGGCCAGGCTACATGGACATATCTCAAGTTACTCCAACTTAAGTGCAATGCCTGCTCCAGCTTGTAGGCTATGTCCTCTTCTTTTGTAGTGTATGTTTCCTTGACTCCGTTATCAGTGTGTCAGGAAGTCTTCAGTCTTCTGCAGGGCTCCTCTGCTGTTAGTCTGGGAGTATAGTCCACAGCTCTTGGCAAAGCTCTTGTTTTCCCGAGGATTAAGGAACATTGGAAATCTTGAAGGAATGCTTAGTGTTTACATAATTTCTCTCTGAAGAAATGTTTCCTTTTCATACAGATATTTTACCAGTATAGATTCTGATTTATCAAATAGCCAATTCTTTAGGTTCTATTTCCACTGTATTTGTATGTAAGTTTGAAAATATTGTATATAAACAATGCAACGAGGTCAGGTCGTGTTGGTCCAATACCTTATCATTGATGGTAAGGTGTTTGTTGAGTAGAGCTGTCGATAGGCTAAATGAGCTTATTCACTGGTCATAAAAGCCACCTGTCACAAAGTCACCTAAAGTGATTTGGATAATCAGTCATACAGTGTATACTTTAACTGTATATTTTACGTTCTATTACTATTATGTAATAACAACATAGTCACAAAATATTTCTAACGGCTCTGAAATAGAAAACACCAAGCTGGCCTCTTTCAAGGCTGTAAAACAAGAGTAGAATCCAGGTGTTATTATTGGGAGAGTCTTATTTGTCCTTCTCCAAAGGGACATCAGACATACTGTATCTGCAAAATGTATCATACTTAAAGTTTGGAAAGCAGTTTTACTGCTGACCACTTTCTTTTTCCACAAGATGGAATGCCCTCGCATGAAAAAGTAATGCCTAACATTCACATGCAAGTAATAACCTGAAGTTATGTGCTGTAGTAACTGTAGTAACGGCAGAATTACAATAGAGATTAATATCCTCAGCTGGTCAAGTCAAGCCAGAACTCTTGCAGCATGGAACTGTTTCTTGTTTTGATTTTGAACATGAGATTGATACCTATCAATACTGTATAAATGAATACCATAAATCACAACGGTCAGTTCAACTAACAGTCTTAGTAGATTACAGTACGAAGTTACGGATACACAGGTTCAGACTTGACCTGGTAACACTTTACTTGTAAGGGTATAAATAAGACACTCAAAATAGTTTTCAAAATAAAAGTTCATTTTCATTACGGTACTAAAAGTCTCGAAGTAACACTGAAATAGATCTTTATTTATCCATTGTACAACAGAAGTTTGTACAATGAAATTTGTACAATGGATCAGAACACATATTTTTGGCTTATTTTAGCCATAGAACATACTGTAGGCCTAACATTACATTATTGTACCAGATAAAACGCGGTAGACCTAACATTACATTACTGTAGCAGAGAACATGCTGTAGGCCTAACATTACATTACTGTAGCAGAGAACACGCTGTAGGCCTAACATTACATTACTGTAGCAGAGAACATGCTGTAGGCATAACATTACATTACTGTAGCAGAGAACATGCTGTAGGCCTAACATTACATTACTGTAGCAGAGAATACGCTGTAGGCCTAACATTACATTACTGTAGCAGAGAATACGCTGTAGGCCTAACATTACATTACTGTAGCAGAGAACACGCTGTAGGCCTAACATTACATTACTGTAGCAGAGAATACGCTGTAGGCCTAACATTACATTACTGTAGCAGAGAACATGCTGTAGGCCTAACATTACATTACTGTAGCAGAGAATACGCTGTAGGCCTAACATTACATTACTGTAGCAGAGAACATGCTGTAGGCCTAACATTACATTACTGTAGCAGAGAACACGCTGTAGGCCTAACATTACATTACTGTAGCAGAGAACACGCTGTAGGCCTAACATTCCATTACTGTAGCAGAGAACACGCTGTAGGCCTAACATAACATTACTGTAGCAGAGAATACGCTGTAGGCCTAACATTACATTACTGTAGCAGAGAATACGCTGTAGGCCTAACATTACATTTATTATTGGTGCTCCAGGCCAGAACTTGCTTTAGGCCAGGTACTCGGTTTACTCCAGATTAGCTTTCTCCCGGATACGGTCACAGAAAAGTTCTTAATTCGATAACAGAATATTAATCTTAAGGGCTGTCCTGCAACATTGAAAAATCACAAGAGAGGATACAAAATAGTCAATGCAAACCGTCACTAACCGCTTACCCTGTGCTGCTCCCAGCGGTTAGTGACGGTGACATGAAGTGTGTCACAGGGTTGGGTACTGTGGCTGTAAGAATATACATTTCCACTGTACAATAGATACATAAAGATATATTTCAACTTTTATTTTGAAAACTTCTCACAAATGATGTTGAATAAATGTGTAATGAGGTTTGTTATTAATGATACTGCAACACTGTTATATAAAGGTATAAAGTTGTTACGTAACTGGTTTCATAAAGGTGTTATGCATGTGTTATCGCTTAATTTTACTTAGGCTATCTCCACCGCACTGCATGTTTTTATTTCCAGTTTCTCGAGTTCCCTCCATGAATACTTCTGATCTTCCAGCTCATGTTGTTACTGATATTCTCCTTAGTTATTTGGTCAGGTTCAGACATTCCTAAGTCAAGTCAATCACATCATAATAATCTGACATAATACATTTTGCAGAGATGATTTGATTGGTCGAAAGACCGATTAGTGAAAAAAAGAACACAATTGGGCTGCCTGTGTAAATGCAGCCATCGACAGGAGATAAGAGCACTAACAGTGACAGAACACTAAGTACTAGCTATGGATAGTTCATAACTATCATTTCCCATCCTGATCTCGCTGCACTGGCTCCCCGTCTCATTCCGGATTGAATTCAAACCCCTCCTGCTGACTTTCCGGTGTATTCATGACAATACCCTTCCTTATCTCAAAGAACTGAGCTCCCTCCAAAACCCCACCCGCACCCTCAGGTCAAATGATAGCCTGCTCCTCCATGACCCCATGTTTGGTAAAAAAATGTGTTCCTTGGGGGATCAGGCTTTCAGCCTCTGGAATGCCCTCCCGGCCTAAAAACGTTTCTCTTTAGGAAGGCTTTCTATTGATAGCTGTGCTCCTTGTTGTCCTTGTTCCTTGTAGTTTCAGCTGTGATCTTTGTGTCAGTTGCCCCGTCTAGTTGTGTCAATATTTGTTCTTCTATTTGGTAAAACATTTATATTTTATGCACTTTGAGATTATTCTGTAAAATGAAAATAAAATGATTATTATAAACACAAAGACAACACTCTACGTTATAATTTTTTAATTTTTTAAAACAGCTAACACAGAACATATCCATCACTTTCCTTAAAGATTCTCCTTTGATTATTTGACAAATGACTTTCCCACAAAGTTCTGGAAACCCAAATGAGTTAGTTGGGAATCCAGACCATGATCATAAATATAAATGAAATCTGGATGGTGAAGTAACACAAGCACGTGCACAGATAAGGCTCGACTTGTGCAGAGGCTAGACCTGTGCATTAACCTTCCATGCTCTAATACTTGATATATTTTCTTTGTAAACTGTTTTTTAATTGTTGTTCTGAACCCAGTGCCCATAAGTCATCATTAAATTCAAGTAAATTATGTTTAATTTAATTAGCCATTAAGATGTGGCCATCTATTGCTTTTATTTAACTAAATAGGTCGTAATAGCTCAACGATTCTGTGACCACAGTTGCAAATATTTTTTAGGGGGCTTTTTTGTTGCTTGAGCACCACCCCCCAAAAAGTCTGTGCATGGCCCTGATGTGACATCTGTGTCCAGTAGGTTGTAAATCCTTCCCTCGCTCCTAACTGGTTGACCCAAATCTCAGGTGGCTAATCTACATTTTTTTTGTCCAAGGAAGAAGCTCACACCTCCGGTGTGTTGATGATTGGGATTCGTAAAGATGCTCACTCGCAGGTTCTCCACCTCTCCAGGAACAAGCGCTACACCTTCACCCCTGAGAAACTAAAATGGGACAAGTTCAAGCTCACATACAAGTATGGAGATTGCTTTTTTTCACTCCTTCCTTTCTAACCAAAGGATTACTGCCTAAAAGGAAATGCTGTTTTATTTGACTTCAGACATACAGTTGAAGTCGGAAGTTTACATACACCTTAGCCAAATACATTTAATTTAAACTCAGTTTTTCACAATTCCTGACATTTAATCGTAGTACAAATTCCCTGTCTTAGGTCAGTTAGGATCACCACTTTATTTTAAGAATGTGAAATGTCAGAATAATAGTAGAGGGAATGATTTATTTCAGCTTTTATTTCTTTCATCACATTCCCAGTGGGTCAGAAGTTTACATACACTCAATTAGTATTTGGTAGTATTGCCTTTAGATTGTTTAACTTGGGTCAAATGTTTCGGGTAGCCTTCCACAAACTTCCCACAATAAGTTGGGTGAATTTTGGCCCATTCCTCCTGACAGAGCTGGTGTAACTGAGTCAGGTTTGTCGGCCTCTTGCTCGCACACGCTTTTTCAGTTCTGCCCACAAATTTTCTATAGGATTGAGGTCAGGGCTTTGTGATGGCCACTCCAATAACGTGACTTTGTTGTCCTTAAGCCATTTTGCCACAACTTTGGAAGTACGCTTGGGGTTATTGTCCATTTGGAAGATCCATTTGTGACCAAGCTTTAACTTCCTGACTGACGTCTTGAGATGTTGCTTCAATATATCCACATAATTTTCCTCCCTCATGATGCCATCTATTTTGTGAAGTGCACCAGTCCGTCCTGCAGCAAAGGACCCCCACAACATGATGCTGCCACCCCCGTGCTTCCCGGTTGGATGGTGTTCTTCAGCTTGCAAGCATCCCCCTTTTTCTTCCAAACACAACGATGGTTATTATGGCCAAACAGTTCTATTTTTGTTTCATTAGACAAGAGGACATTTCTCCAAAAAGTACAATCTTTGTCCCCATGTGCAGTTTCAAACCATAGTCTGGCTTTTTTTTATGGCGGTTTTGGAGCAGTGGCTTCTTCCTTGCTGAGCTGCCTTTCAGGTTATGTCTATATAGGACTCGTTTTACTGTGGATATAGATACTTTTGTACCTGTTTCCTCCAGCATCTTCACAGGGTCCTTTGCTGTTGTTCTGGGATTGATTTGCACTTTTCGCACCAAAGTACTTTCATCTCTAGGGGACAGAACACGTCTCTTTCCTTGTGATACAGTGAGTTATAAGTGATCTGTCTGTAAACAATTGTTGGAAAAATTACTTGTGTCATGCACAAAGTAGATGTCCTAACCGACTTGCCAAAACTATAGTCTGTTAACAAGACATTTGTGGAGTTAAAACTAGTTTTAATGACTCCAACCTATGTGTATGTAAACTTCTGACTTCAACTGTATTTACGAGGGACAGTTGTCTTAGAGCTTTCATCAGAATTGGTGAATTTCAGGTGTTTTGATAGTGCCCATTGATTTACAGTGGCAAGAAAAAATATGTGAACCCTTTGGAATTACCTGGATTTCTGCATAAATTTGACGTAAATTTTGATCTGATCTCCATCTAAGTCCCAACAATAGACAAACACAGTGTGCTTAAACTAATAACACAAATTATTGTATTTTTCTTGTCTATATTGAATACATAATTTAAACATTCACAGTGTAGGTTGGGAAAAGTATGTGAACCTCTAGTCTAATGACTTCTCCAAAAGCTAATTGGAGTCAGGGGTCAACTAACCTGGAGTCGAATCAATGAGACGAGATTGGAGATTTTGGGTAGAGCTGCCCTGCCCCATAAAATGTTTTGAGTTTGCTATTCACAAAAAGCCTTGCCTGATGTGAACCATGCCTCGAACAAATAAGATCTCAGAAGACCTAAGATTAAGAATTGCTGCCTTGCATGAAGCTGGAAAGAGTTACGAAAGTATCTCTAAATGTCATTCCACGGAAGAACCTCGGCAAGACGGAGCTGCTCTTCCTCCCGGGGAAGGACTGCCCATTCCATGATCTCGCCATCACGGTTGACAACTCCATTGTGTCCTCCTCCCAGAGCACTAAGAACCTTGGCGTGATCCTGGACAACACCCTGTCGTTCTCAACTAACATCAAGGCGGTGGCCCGTTCTTGTAGGTTCATGCTCTACAACATCCGCAGAGTACGACCCTGCCTCACACAGGAAGCAGCGCAGGTCCTAATCCAGGCACTTGTCATCTCCCGTCTGGATTACTGCAACTCGCTGTTGGCTGGGCTCCCTGCCTGTGCCATTAAACCCCTACAACTCATCCAGAACGCCGCAGCCCGTCTGGTGTTCAACCTTCCCAAGTTCTCTCACGTCACCCCGCTCCTCCGCTCTCTCCACTGGCTTCCAGTTGAAGCTCGCATCCGCTACAAGACCATGGTGCTTGCCTACGGAGCTGTGAGGGGAACGGCACCTCAGTACCTCCAGGCTCTGATCAGGCCCTACACCCAAACAAGGGCACTGCGTTCATCCACCTCTGGCCTGCTCGCCTCCCTACCACTGAGGAAGTACAGTTCCCGCGCAGCCCAGTCAAAACTGTTCGCTGCTCTGGCACCCCAATGGTGGAACAAACTCCCTCACGACGCCAGGACAGCGGAGTCAATCACCACCTTCCGGAGACACCTGAAACCCCACCTCTTTCAGGAATACCTAGGATAGGATAAAGTAATCCTTCTCACCCCCCCCTTAAAAGATTTAGATGCACTATTGTAAAGTGGCTGTTCCACTGGATGTCTTAAGGTGAACGCACCAATTTGTAAGTCGCTCTGGATAAGAGCGTCTGCTAAATTACTTAAATGTAAATGTAATGTAAATGGAAGACAAATTGTCTGTAAATGGAGAAATTTCAGCACTCGTCTCCCTAGGAGTGGCCATCCTGCAATGAGGTTAAGAAGAATCTTAGAGTATCAGCTAAAGACTTACTGAAATCTCTGGAATATGCTAACATCTCTGTTGACGAGTCTACAATACGTAAAACACTAAACAAGAATGCCGTTCATGGGAGGACACCATGGAAGAAGCCACTGCTGTCCAAAAAAACATTGCTGCACGTCTGAAGTTCACAAAATATCACCTGGATGTTCCACAGCGCTACTGGCAAAATATTCTGTGGACAGATGAAACTAACGTTGTGTTGTTTGGAAGGAACACACAACACTATGTGTGGATAAAAATAGCCACAGCACACCAACATCAAAACCTAATCCGAACTGTAGACTATGGTGGAGGGAGCGTCATGGTTTGGGGCTGCTTTGCTGCCTCAGGGCTTGGACCGTTTGCTATCATCGATGGAAAAATGAATTCCCAAGTTTCTTAAAGACATTTTGCAGGAGAATGTGAGGCTATCTGTCCGCCAATTGAAGCTCAACAGAAGTTAGGTGATGCAACAACCCAAAGACAGAAGTAAATCAACAACAGAATGGCTTGAACAGAGGAAAATAAGCCTTCTGAAGAGGCCAAGTCAGTCCTGACCTCAAACCCGATTGAGATGCTGTGGCATGACCTCAAGAGAGCACCAGACATCCCAAGAGTATTGTGGAACTGAAACAGTTTTGTTAAGAGGAATGGTCCAAAATTCCTCCTGACCATTGTGCAGGTCTGATCCACATCTACAGAAAACATTTGGTTGAGGTTATTGCTGCCAAAGGAGGGTTAACCTGTTATTAAATCCAAGGGTTCACATACTTTTCCCAACCTGCACTGTGAATGTTTACACAGTGTGTTCAATAAAGACATGAAAAATGATAATTGTTTGTGTTATTAGTTTAAACAGACTGTTTGTCTGTTGTTGTGACTTAGATGAAGATCAGATAACATTTTATGACCAATTTATGCAGAAATCCAGGTAATTCACAAACGTTTTCTTTCCACTGTAACTGTTGTAATATGCCAAGTTGTTTCCCCAGATAATCACATTGTGTCTGTGCAGGCTGCTCTCTTTCCCAAGGAACCTGATGAATGCCAGTGACACTCGACGGGGTATCGCCAAAGCCTTCACTATGTGGAGTGACGTCTCACCCTTCAGCTTTAGAGAGGTTCCCGCTGACCAGGAGGCAGACATCAAGATAGGTGGGTGCACAACAAACATACTGTACCTAAAGCATATCAGGCATTATGACTGGCATATAGTCCTATTCTAGTAGAAGGCCTACACAGTGAAATAGGTCTGAAATGCCATCAGCATTTGAATTGAACAAATCTGCCTCTACTGTATATTTATATAATGTCCAGTGTGAATTATGCTTGAGAAAGAGTCTTGAGCACCTTCAAGCATGTGTAATAATTTTCAAGTGCCCTAAATCATGCAGAAGCTGTCTCAGTGGGAGCACCACGGTCTGGGACTCTTGTTCCATAAATAATGTATTGGTGCAAATGTGAGAAATGTCTGTCATCCACAGGGGGATTGAAAAGTTTGTCCTTTGAAATCCATCATCTCCTAGACTGTATGTAGAATGAGAAAGAGGCTGAAAAGGCTAGAGGGTGTGTTTTGCCTCTTGGCTGCTCTGACTAAGGCACAGCTCTCTCTTTTTGGCAGGCTTCTACCCCATCAACCACACAGACTGTCTGCAGTCCTACTTGCACCACTGTTTTGACGGCATTACTGGCGAACTGGCCCACGCCTTCTTCCCCCCGACGGGGGAGATCCACTTTGACGACCATGAGTATTGGATTCTGGGAAACATGCGCTTCAGCTGGAAAAAAGGCATGTACCTTTTTCCTGAGTTTTTGTAAACTGCTGTTGTGGACTCAGCACCAAAGCTACTTGCAGGATGTCCAGCTCAATTATTGTCAGATGCACTGGGTTGAATAGTATAAATTGTAGTAGACACTGTAGTTGGTAATTATGTCTTGAAGCTGGAAAAGTAGACAGTGTAATACTGTTCCTAAATGTGTGATTGTTGGTTACTGTGAGTTTAGAGCAGGGATGGGCAACTGGCCCTTTTGAAGGCCCTCAGATCAATTTGGTTGTTTTTCTTTTGTTATGTCGGTCACTCAATTATCCCATGTTAGCTAAACATTTTAGATTGGCAAATTAGTCTAGCGGCCAGCTATCTAAACATGTAGTAATCAAGGTCGAATTAGAGCCAGGGGCCCTTTGGTTAGTCAAATAAATAGACACATTCAATCTATTCATCCAAACTGCTTGCGTACGTCAGCGGGCTTCTGCATAGCCAGGCTCTGAAATAGAACTTGGTTGACACTTGTCTACTCATTGGTTTTGACAAGCAGATATCCACGTGGGTGACTGAAAGATGCACAAGGTCCAGTTGGGGGTGGTAATGCTCCTTAAAGTTGGTTGCCAACCGCAATATAAAATCCACAGATGAAGGATGAACGAGGAGAGATTATTAAAAAACTAAAAACTAACTAGGTTTCCCCTTTTTATCTGTGAATTAATTGTCGGAGTAGAGAATAAACAATTTTGTATGACCATATGCATGTTAGGTAAAACAACAACCCAATATTTATCTCACCGGAAGAATTAACAGAAAGCTGGCTAAATGTCCATGAGTGTTTCATGTATGTTTTGACTTGTCACCAAATTAATATAGTTGGTTCACAGTTGGTTTTGGTATTTTAACCTTTTCACAGTCCCAGTAAAGTCAAGGGGACTGAATAATTTCCCGAATGCACTGAATATGGACTCAAAAGCAGAAGTAACTTCTTATTTTATTTGTATTTTTTTTATCTCCAATTGGTTAATGACATATTTACAAGGCTATTCTCAGCAGCAATAGCAGTTTTAAAAACACATCAATATTGTAATATTCCATATTAAATATCAATATTCCATAGGTTAATATGTAATATTCATTGTATGACACTGCAACAACTGGCATAGAACCCATACATGAATATGTACACACTCCCGAGTGGCGCAGCGGTATAAGGCACTGCATCTCAGTGCTTGAGGCGTCTACATTTTAGAAGGCTGTAACGCAACAAAATGTGGAAAAAGTCAAGAGGTCTGAATACTTTCCGCATGCACTGTATGTAAATTGTAAAGTATTTTGTCTGTAATGTCTTTTTCGTTATGTTTCGGACCACAGTAAGACCAGCTGTCGCCATTGGTGTTGGCTAATGGGGATCCTGGTAAATTAAAAACATGAACGTGTCTGGTGGGGATAAAAATCAACATGAGCACGCAGATGCACACGCGGAGCCGGTTTGGTTAGTGTGGCTTGTATTAGCAAATGTATACTACTGAACAAAGAAATATCAACATTTATAATCATCACTTGTGTTCAAACATATTAAGTAATCCAAATGTTTGTTGATCAGTGGCCTCTCAAACTGTACACTTCCATGAGAATTTGACCCCTGAGAGTGTGGCAGTTTGAACAAAACATAAAACCACAAGAAAACCATCAGAACATTTAAAATTCATGTTTTTTGCCCCACTGTCACTAACCACGTTTCAATCCACAGTTTTTATGAAAGTAAAGTAATGCTATTTAAAAAAGAAAAAATCACAAGTGTGATGGAAGCAGGAAGTGTCATTAAAATGTTCTAAATGTCGACAATTTGTTTGTTCGTCATGGTGGAAATTATATGTTGATACCATGTCGTTGAGGTAAATTTGCAGTCACTCAATGGTATGTTGTGTGGTCCTCCCACTGCAACATGGAACATCATGCACAGTTTAGCCTACAGGGTGGTGAAAGTGCACGGTGATGAGCTTATTCTACTTTCCAACCATTGCCCTTTATAATGAGTAGACTTTTTGTGGCCCCCAGCCCCATCAAAGTTGCCATCCCTGGCTTAGAGCTTTGCAGCTTGTGCCGTTGTTGTTAAATCAACTGTATCTCAGTATCATCTTCTTCATCGACACTGATCTGAAAAGACAGGTATAGGTGAAAGCCATATGTTGTTGACCAACTCAGGACTAGCTTCCATATGTATAGTTCCTTTAGATACACTACATGACCAAAAGTATGTGGACACCTGATTGTCGAACATGTAATTCCAATATTATGGACATGGTCCCCCCTTTGCTACTATAACAGCCTCCACTCTTCTTGGAATGTTTTCCACTAAATGTTGGAACATTGCTGCGGGGACTTGCTTCCATTCAGCCACAAGAGCATTAATGAGGTCGGGCACTGAGGCCCGACTCGCACTTGGTGTTCCAATTCATCCCAAAGGTGTTGAAGTCAGGACTCTGTGCAGGCCAGTCAAGTTCTTCCACACCGATCTTGACAAACCATTTCTTTATGGACCTCACTTTGTGCATGGGGGCATTGTCATGCTGAAACAGGAAAGGGCCTTCCCAAACTGTTGCCACAAAGTTGGAAGCGCAGAATCATCTACTATGTATGCTGTCGTGTTAAGATTTCCCTTCACTGGAACTAAGGGGCCTAGCCCGAACCATGAAAAGGCAGTTTGGAACTCGGTAGTGAGTGTTGCAATCAAGGACAGACAATTTTTACGAGCTACGCACTTCAGCACTCGGCGTTCCTGTTCTGTGAGCTTGTGTGGCCTACCACTTCGCGGCTGAGCCGTTTTTGCTCCTAGACTTTTCCACTTCACAATAACAGCACTTACAGTTGACCGGGCAGGTCTAGCAGGGCAGAAATACTGACTTGTTGGAAAGGTGTTATCCTATGACGGTACCACATTGAAAGTCACTGAGCTCTTCACTATGGGCCATTTTACTGACAATGTTTGTCTATTGAGATTGCATGGCAGTGTGCTCGATTTTATACACCTGTCAGCAACGGGTGTGGCTGAAATCCACTCATTTGAAGGGGTGTCCACATACTTTTGTATATATAGTGTATTTCTGTGGATGAGGAAAAGAAGAGGGAAAGGACTTTAGCCACTTTAGACTATCAGGATGCTCCCCAGGCTTCATCACATCCGGCCGTGATTGGGAGTCCCATAGAGCGGCACACAATTGGCCCAGCGTCGTCTGGGTTTGGCCGGGGTAGGCCGTCATTGTAAATAAGAATTTGTTCTTAACTGACTTGCCTAGTTAAAGGTTAAATAAAAAAAATAATAAATTGCTGAGACAGAATTAACAGTGTTGTGTTGTTTGTGCAGGGGTGTGGCTGACAGACTTGGTCCACGTAGCGGCTCATGAGATCGGCCACATCCTGGGCCTCATGCACTCCCTGAACCCTAAGGCCATCATGCACCTGAATGCAACTCTGACGGGGCGCAAGCTCATCACACAGGACGAGGTGTGGGGCCTGCACCGACTCTACGGTATGCCAAGCACCCACAAGCAAATAGCCCTGTATTACAGACTGAGAGAAACAATGGTGTAACATTGATTTGTAGCACAAAACAACCATCGGTACTTAGCACATTTTAAACTTTAAAGAACCAATTTATATTGGCTTTATAGATCATTCATTAAGTCTACAAGAGCACTACATAGCTGCTTCACAAATCATTTAGACGCAATACTATTGCCTGCTACAAGTAAATGTGGCATTAATGAGTATTGTCGAACCTCGTATAATACAGTGAGTTATTGTAAATGTGCAGCCAGATCGTCTTCCCAAATGTCTTTGCTGCTGCTAAAGTTGCTCCCTTGTCCCTCTCTCCCCACTCCTTCTCCTCCTCTCCTGTAGGATGTTTGGATAGATTATTTATCTGTCCAGCCTGGGCGCGGAAAGGCTATTGCGACAGTAAGCGCAAACTCATGCAGAAGCACTGCCCCTCCAGCTGTGATTTCTGTTACGGTAAGTGCAGCATTGCAGAGGAAAAAAGATTACTCTCAATCTACTGGTGCAAGGAATTGCTCAGTACCGTTTCCCAAAGCAGCGAAATGCAGCCAAAAGTTCAGCCATGCAGAACCATGATGAAGGTTTGCAGCCCTCCTGATTTAAAAGCAGATTAGATACTTGCCACTGGAGTAGTCATTCACAAAGAATTACCTCCTGATGAGACCCAGTCTGCCTTACAGTAAGCGAGCAAAGAAGTCAGTGAGGCACCTCGACAGCTTGAATTCCCATAACCTCCACAGCTTATGACTCCTCCACCCCGGCATTGTTGTGGGTTTTCACGATTTTTGTGTGTAACAAGGGAGAACGTGGAGGAGTGAGGATACCATTCCTGGCTCTGAATCTGTTCCTCATTGTTGATTGGAAAACGTTGTACGGCTGTGGAAAATTCCAGAGTGACTCCAAACCACTGGAATTTCAGACTGTGGCTTGAGGGTTAGATACACGGAAGGTCAATTTGGGATTTTTGCAGCCCAAACTAGTGGCTGTCTTTTAAAAAGACTTCCAGCTGGTCATGAGGCACGTGTTCACACTGGCCTAAATTAACTATAAAGACAATGTCCATCGTCTACAAATGGCTTCTGTCCGGTTCCAGTGACTTTTTTGATGCACAACATGGAGGTAGATATTACGCTTAATTTGAGTGCCTATGTCTTGGGGGATAATTTGAAGTTTAATGATCCAAAATTCCCACTCAGATCAGGGTATACAATTAGTAAGACGGCATTTTCTGGAATCTTCTTAGTTGACTTTTTGGAGTAAACATTGCGAAATGAAAGCCATACTAAACCGAGTCATGTCTGGTTAAGACTTCATACAGAAGTGGATATCTCAGCCTTTAGCCTTGTGTTTCCTAACTCTCCTCAGAGTTCCCATTCCCCACTGTGGCACCCACCCCCACACCCCAACGGACCAAACATAAGCTGGTGGCTGAGGGGAAGAAGCTCACCTTCCGATGTGGGAAGAAAATTGCAGCTAAGAAAGGCAAAGTATAGTGAGTATGGCTTATTTAGTCCCGACATCACTTCGAACAAATCATGATATCCCACCAACAATAGATTAAATTGGAATGAATTTGACCCCAATCCTGATATTATGTGCTCTCTGAAAGTTTTTTCCAAGCTAGGTGTACTTACTTGTGTTTTCGTAGCTGGTACAAGGACGGAGAGCTTCTGGAGTACTCCCACCCTGGCTACCTCTCCCTAAAGGACGACCACATCAGTATTGTGGCCAATGCGATCAACGAGGGCACATACACCTGCATCGTGAGGAAAAAGAACAAGGTCCTCACCAACTACTCCTGGAGGGTACGTGTGCGCTTCTGAGGGCATTGCCACTCTCTGCACACAGAAGCACTGGGTATTAGCAGAGACCGACCACACACACACGACCGCAGAAGAATAATTCCTAGAAAAGAAGTCCCTCAGACCACTGCAATTTCACTGCACCCTCTTGGGTACACTCAAAATGGCCACCAGTCCACCCATTGACTTGAATGTGGATGTCCGTTCTAGGAATTATATTTCCATGCACACGTTCGCTCACACAAACATTGCTTGGTCAAATGGGGACTGCACTCACTTGGGCACATATTTTAATGTATGTACGTTCTATTTCTAAACAATCATGTAAAAAAAAATAGTCATGTATTTTCATATGTGCACAATAAACACTTCTGTGATCATTAGTAAATGGAATATTGATGTAAAATGACATTTTGTGACAATCGAGTACAAATTAGATTCTGTTATATTATGTGAACAGAATGTTCTTTGAAGTTAGAGGTCACAAACACTTACAGGCTAGCTAGTAACCTCAGACTTGAAATATTGTCCTGAAATGTTTTATAATTTTGCCTAACCTGGCTATATTAAGCCATGGGTAATGCATTCTAAAGCTACTGCCTCTTAATGCAGGTCATATAAATAATTTACTGTCTGAATTGAAGTTGGGTAAACCAAAAACAAACATTGTTTACAGTCACTGGAAATATTTAGACCTTTATTCACATATGGAACACCTCCGATATCTCGCTTGCTCAGCTATCCTTTAGGTGGAGCCAATACTTTCCCTCCAGAAGGTGCAGTTCCACTAACAGCTCCCTTTACATGCTCATTTGACACATCAGGTGTAATAATCCACAGAAGGGCTTAGGAGGGGACTCTCAGATAAAACTGATTTATGTACATTTCCATTTGTGTTGGTTCTAAAGAGTCTCCAGACGAGGGAACATTTTGCAACTGTTCCAGTCTGAGCAGCCAGCAGTCTCCCAGAAATGAGACTGCACTGTTTATTTTCCTCCAGCTAGAAATCAAATAATTTATTGGTTTAGTCCTAGAAATCGCAGCCACTTTAACAACAAAGACAAAAATCTGGGGCTCTTTTCCCTGAAAGAACAGTCCTGAGACAAAGTGTGCAGTGCAAGGAATGACATCACTCTTGGGACGGCTATTGAGCTGGATTCAACGCTGGGAATTTTTGGGGACTCGACTTCCCTTTTTATTTTTCCCTTTTGGCAGGCAGTGTGTGGTGCTGTTTGCTTAACTTAGACAGCATTTATAAATACCAGCAAAAAGGTGGACAAATAAAAGACTCACATTTTATTTCTAGCAAAAACATGTCCCGGGTCAATGTAAGCCATTGGTTATACAGTAAAGTCCTTATAATATGATGGATCGACATGGCTCTAACACTGCTACATTATTATACAGTATCTCCAGTACTCAAGAAATACCAACGACTTCAACTCTGGTCCTCTTCAGCAGTGTAAAAAAGACAGAAAACAAAAAGCCAACATTAGCTAAGGTACAGACAAAATTGTAGTTAGGTTGACGCACAGTTGCCTCATTTCCATAAAAAAGTTCAACCTTGTCAGAATCGAGAAAATACTTTAAAAGTTCAATGGTTGGGATTCAGCCATATAGTTGGGAAAAAAGGGACAGTGTGTTTGTCCATCGTTCATATCATGTGACGACCAGTCCCCACCCTCACAGGGTGAGGGCAGTAAGCTGACCCTGACAACGGAAGCCATTCCCCCAATGAGTCCAGCCACATAAAAAATGAAATGTCCCATGATTCTTGTCCGGTCAGCTGAACAGGCCAGTATGTCTCTTCCCATATGTATGTGTCCTGCCCTCCAGGCACAGCTCAGAACTTGAGGCTGAACCCTGGGCCCACGGCAGAAGCCCCTTGGTTGCTGGTAGTCAGATGGAAGCCTGAGTCTTTCAGGTCATCGTCACCCTGGAGAGAGGACAAGCCACACACATTAGCTGATGAGGCACATTGCCTTTATGCCAGGGAACTAATGAAATCTGGAAAAATAAGTATTAATCAGTGGGAAGATGTGTCTTGACAACACACAGTAAAGTACTGTAGGTCTACAATCTATCAAACACAGAAACCAAGCTCAGATGTCAAAACCTAGTTGACAGAGGGATGTAGAGTTAAACCCAGCCTCACCAGCTGACTGTAGCCCAGGCCTCCCTCGGGGGGGCGCGGGCTGGTGCCCCTCTTCACCCTCTGTTGCTCGCTCTTGGCTGGCCAGGTGGGGAACATGGAGGGGTCGATGGGCTGCGGTGTCTCCCGGAAATACTCGTGCTTCAGCGCCTCGTCCGATAGGATCCTCTTGCTGGGGCAGTAGGTGAGGAACCTAGTGGAAAGGGAAATAGTCAAGGCCAGGGACGGCAGAGGTCACTCAAAATGGCAGCACTTCTGCAATTAGGTGGTACTTGCAAAACAAGACTTTAAATCTTCGTCATACTTCTGCACACTACTCTTCTTACTGTTTAAGCTAGAAACGGCATTCAAACTTAATTGTGCAGACTGGTCTGCTTTTTGATATTAATTCATTTGTGTGTCTTTTTGTCCATCCTCATAGACTAATATTCTAATGCTCCCCATTGTGACAGCACTTCCAACTTCCATTCACTGTAAATGCAACAATTCATCTTGACACAAAATCAGCTACATTGACCATTTTGCCAAACCCTTACACAAAAAGTTAGAGGGTGAAACATCTTCCTCTACTTCGCTGCTATTCAAATCTGAAATAACAGAATTATCTGGTACCGATGTAACTTTACAGCTGTTTAAGTGACTATCAACATTTTCTGTAACTTTTTATAAACTGACATTGACCACTTTCGAAACAGGTTAGACAAAAAGTTAGACGGTATGACATTTGTCTAATTCTTTGTTATTCAAATCAGGAATAAAGAACATAAATATCTACTACCAATCAAGAGGTACAGCTGTTTTAGTAACCATGTCAACTAATTTAGCCAACTTCCCACAGTTGGATTTACTGCCATGGAACTTTCAAATTATAAAAATGGGGGGATTAGCATGAGACGATGAGTAAACATTATGACTTTTGACACTAATCATCTACCTTGACAACTTTTCTGAACAATTCGGTGTACACAAAAACTTCAAAAGGTATGGCACATTTGTCTACCTCTTCGATATTCAAATCTGAAATCAGAACAGCAATAACTATTAATCATGCCACACACACCATCTACACCTTCAACCATAGATTCATTCCTTTATCATACCAATCAGTCCAACTTAACCTTGTTTTATCCCTCCATACATATGGTCTTCCATCCCTGTATCCTTTTTTTATTCACCTGTCCATTTATTTATCTATCCTGTCATAACTTTCTTTTAACATCTTTTTTCTTTGATTAAGAAATGAATGTATGGTAGAAGTAAGGGATAAATGCTTGGGATAAAATAAAGTTTTTAAACGTGTTTTAAAGTTCATCAACGCCTCCTTGTCTTCTGTACTCTATTATTACAGTTAGCATATACTGTGGTATTAATGTAGGAGTGTAAAAAAGTGTAGTAGGCTAGTCTGAGTGCAGTTACTTGTGATGAAATATGTGATCCAACTGCCCCACAATCCAAGTAATAAGGATCATAGTGTCCTCTATGAAAATAATCAGACCAATTGTTTTACTACATTTAACTTGGACCAAATTTAACTTATTGGCTTATGTAAAACATGTAAAACTTATTCCACTACCACAAAAATACTTGTAAAGAGTTAAAGTCCCATCAACCTTTCTTCATGAAAAATTACCATCTAGTCTTTATTAGAGCTTCCACAGAGCACATATGGTCCCTCTAAATAAATTGAGCAAAAAAAGAAATGCCCCCTTTTCAGGACTTTGTCTTTCAAATACGTAAAAATCCAAATAACTTCACAGATCTTCATTTTCAATGAACCATAAACAATTAATGAACATGCACGTGTGGAACGGTCGCTAAGACACTAACAGATTAGAGACGGTAGGCAATTAAGCTCACAGTTATGAAAACTTAGGACACTAGAGGGGCCTTTCTACTGACTCTGAAAAACACCAAAAGAAAGATGCCCAGGGTCCCTGCTCATCTGCGTGAACGTGCCTTAGGCATGCCGCAAGGAGGCATGAGGACTGCAGATGTGGCCAGGGCAATAAATTGCAATGTCCGTACTGTGAGACGCCTAAGCGTTACCGGGAGACAGGACGGACAGCTGATCGTCTTCACAGTGGCAGACCACGTGTAACAACACCTGCACATGATCGGTACATCCGAAAATCACACCTGCGGGACAGGTACAGGATGGTAACAACAACTGCCCCAGTTACACCAGGAACGCACAATCTCTCCATCAGTGCTCAGACTGTCCGCAATAGGCTGAGAGATGCTGGACCGAGGGCTTGTAGGCCTGTTGTAAGGCAGGTCCTCACCAGACATCGCCGGCAACAACATCGCCTATGGGCACAAACTCACCGTCGCTGGACCAGACAGGACAGGCAAAAAGTGCTCTTCACTGACGAGTCACGGTTTTCTCACCAGAGGCGATGGTTGGATTCGCATTTATCGTCGAAGAAATGAGCACTACACCAAGGCCTGTACCCTGGAGCAGGATTGATTTGGAGGTGGAGGTTCAGTCATGGTCTGGGGCGGTGTGTCACAGCATCACCGGACTGAGCTTGTTGTCATTGCAGGCAATCTCAACGCTGTGCGTTATAGGGAAAACATCCTCCTCCCTCATGTGGTACCCTTCCTGCAGGCTCATCATGACATGACCCTCAAATCAAATTTTATTTGTCACATACACATGGTTAGCAGAAGTTAATGCGAGTGTAGCGAAATGCTTGTGCTTCTAGTTCCGACAATGCAGTAATAACCAACAAGTAATCTAACAATTCCAAAACTACTGTCTTATACACAGTGTAAGGGGATAAAGAATATGTACATAAGGATATATGAATGAGTGATGGTACAGGGCAGCATACAGTAGATGGTATCGAGTACAGTATATACATATGAGATGAGTATGTAGACAAAGTAAACAAAGTGGCATAGTTAAAGTGGCTAGTGATACATGTATTACATAAGGATGCAGTCGATGATATAGAGTACAGTATATACGTATGCATATGAGATGAATAATGTAGGGTAAGTAACATTATATAAGGTAGCATTGTTTAAAGTGGCTAGTGATATATTTACATCATTTCCCATCAATTCCCATTATTAAAGTGGCTGGAGTTGGGTCAGTGTCAATGTCAGTGTGTTGGCAGCAGCCACTCAATGTTAGTGGTGGCTGTTTAACAGTCTGATGGCCTTGAGATAGAAGCTGTTTTTCAGTCTCTCGGTCCCAGCTTTGATGCACCTGTACTGACCTCGCCTTCTGGATGATAGAGGGGTGAACAGGCAGTGGCTCGGGTGGTTGATGTCCTTGATGATATTTATGGCCTTCCTGTAACATCGGGTGGTGTAGGTGTCCTGGAGGGCAGGTAGTTTGCCCCCGGTGATGCGTTGTGCAGACCTCACTACCCTCTGGAGAGCCTTACGGTTGAGGGCGGAGCAGTTGCCGTACCAGGCGGTGATACAGCCCGCCAGGATGCTCTCGATTGTGCATCTGTAGAAGTTTGTGAGTGCTTTTGGTGACAAGCCGAATTTCTTCAGCCTCCTGAGGTTGAAGAGGCGCTGCTGCGCCTTCTTCACGACGCGGTCTGTGTGAGTGGACCAATTCAGTTTGTCTGTGATGTGTATGCCGAGGAACGTAAAACTTACTACCCTCTCCACTACTGTTCCATCGATGTGGATAGGGTGGTGTTCCCTCTGCTGTTTCCTGAAGTCCACAATCATCTCCTTAGTTTTGTTGACGTTGAGTGTGAGTTTATTTTCCTGACACCACACTCCGAGGGCCCTCACCTCCTCCCTGTAGGCCGTCTCGTCGTTGTTGGTACTCAAGCCTACCACTGTTGTGTCGTCCGCAAACTTGATGATTGAGTTGGAGGCGTGCGTGGCCACGCAGTCGTGGGTGAACAGGGAGTACAGGAGAGGGCTCAGAACGCACCCTTGTGGGGCCCCCGTGTTGAGGATCAGCGGGGAGATGTTGTTGCCTACCCTCACCACCTGGGGGCGGCCAGCATGACAATGCCACCAGCCATACTGCTCATTCTGTGCGTGATTTCCTGCAATACAGGAATGTCAGTGTTCTGCCATGGCCAGCGAAGAGCCCAGAATTCAATCCCAATGAGCACGTCTGGGAACTGTTGGATTGGAGGGTGAGGGCTAGCGCCATTCCCCCCAGAAATGTCCGGGAACTTGCAGGTGCCTTGGTGGAAGAGTGGGGTAACATCTCACAGCAAGAACTGGCAAATCTGGTGACGTCCATGAGGCGATGCACTGCAGTACTTAGTATCTGGGGTGGCCACCAGCTGCATTGACTGTTACTTTCGATTTTGACCAACCCTTTGTTCAGGGACACATTATTCCATTTATGTTAGCCACATGTCTGTGGAACTTGTTCAGTTTGTCTCCTCAGTTGAATCTTATGTTCATACAAATATTTATACATGTTAAGTTTGCTGAATATAAACGCAGTTGACAGTGAGGATGTTTAGTCTTCATCTCATCTAATCACACAGGGTAAGTTAAAGCAACAAGGCTGACAACGCAATCTTAAGCCTAGCCTTGTAGTTGGAGGACCGCCACCCTCTAGTCCAAACATGAGACGGCTAGCACCACTGGCCAGGGGTCATTGCACTTCCTGGGTCATTATACGGATGACATTCCACTGCACTGATGTCAAAATTCACCCAAAAGATGACAAACTTATGTATAGCAACACTTGGCAAACATTTCATTTTTGCTAGTATTTATAGAGAACATTTTTAGATTACACTTTCATGGCATTGTTCATTGAGTCCAGTGGTTTTGTATTAAAATCTTCTCAACTGAGATTTTCTAAGAACCAAAGCTCGTTTGTCTGAGAAATGTAACAGATATGGGTAGATTAGACGTACTTGTTCATTAGGTCGAAGCCCTGGTCTGAAAGCAGGGCTCCGAAGCGCTTGCGCAAGTTGTTGTAGGGGTACTCTGTAAAAGTCATCTTCTTCACAGCAGGGAGCTCGTTGTAGCCTGGCCAAATCTTCTCGCTGGGTGACCCTAGGTCCTGACAAGAACATGCGTCAACACACAGACACATGGCGTTAATGTTTTGTGTGTGGGCTGGAGGTCCCCACTATGTCTGGTATGTTAGGAACTGCTGGGGGGGGCTGGAGCACAGTCAAGACCACAGCTTTTAATCTGAGTTTTATAGTTTAGCCCAGTCACACAACCGCCACAGACAAGTCTGTTACGTCACCATGTCTATCTAAAAGAGACTGGGTCACTGAACTGCAGTACCTCTCTGAAAAATACATTGTGTAGTCAAATCAAATCCATTTAATCTGACTACATCCTATTCTTAACTCTGCCACCTTGTGGGGAGATCATAAAACTGGAAAACCAACAAAAACATGTGGTAGCTGTCAAGAATGCACGCAGATGTAAGAGTGGAATATATAAAGTGCTTTTACTTTCCAGACAGTATGAAGTCAAATGTACTTTTTGATACAAATTTGCTAACCTTAAATATCTTGTTAATTTGGTCGATCTCAGATTTTCCAGGGAAGAGAGGTTTCTGGGTAAGGAGCTCTCCAAATATGCAGCCTACAGACCACATGTCCACAGCTGTGGAGTACTCCTGTGGAGAGAGAAACACACACTCGCTAAAACCACAGTATTCTAAGTAACAGACAGCACCGCATGAGTCTGGGTTGGAGTGTTTAGTCTGGGCGAGGACAAGCTTTGACTTGGTAATGGTGCTGTGTGTATGTAGTCTTGGGCTATGTTTAGAACTACAGACTTCGACACTATTGGAAGGCATACAAAGTATGCATTGTGTTGTCTGAATGCGGTAATGTTCACACTCAGGTAACGGTTTAGAATGGCACTGTTTTGACTGGAGAGGGTCTTTGATGACTGAAGTTTCTTGAGATGTTTTGACTCAAGGCAGAGTTTTGAATGCAGGTGTCTCTACTGTGGCTATGTCGCTCACAAGACATTGATCCACGGTCAGTTTTGCATAACATCCCACAAATGGTAATTGTTAGGATTTGGGGAGGTTAAACAGATTGTAGATACGTGCTTAGGTCATGACTCACTTTGGCTCCCAGCAGCAGTTCTGGAGAACGGTACCACAGGGTCACCACCACAGGGGTGTAGGGCTTCAGGGGAGACCCATACTCACGGGCCAGACCAAAGTCCCCCACCTAGAACAGCACAACAAAGAACACACATTACAAAAATGCCCAAGAGGCAAGCATACACACGAACGCACATTCAAGTCATTATTCTTTGTCATTAATACGCCTAGAGTGTTGTATTTCTTCATCTGAGCCATGGATGATCTAATCCTTATCTGAAGTTCCCAACCCACAGCAGTTTTAATATTATTATAATGGGATATAATATATCATACATATATAATACAACAGGGCATTATTACACCTTGAGGATCCCCTTGTGGCTGAGCAGCAGGTTAGAGGTCTTCAGGTCGCGGTGGAGGATCCAGTTGTCGTGGAGATGGCGGACGCCTCGCAGCAGCTGGATCATCAGGGTCTTCACTTCGCCTGAGGCCGATAAGAAAGAGGAAGTGGAAAAGAGTCATGAGCTCATAAGCTTACGTTAAAACAATACTCTTACGCTAACCTAGCCAAAATACATGGGAAAATGGCTGGAGGACAATTAAGTGTACTGTATTTTCTGCAACTCAAACTCAATCGCACAATATTACCTGGGAGAAAAGGCTGCTTCATGGTCTCCATCAAGCTTTTCAGGTCGTGCTCCACGTAATTCATCACAATGTAGATCTTGTCCATGTTGCTTCCAACGACGATTTCCTAACATGGGGAAAAAGGAGAAAGGCGCTACAAAAAATGTATTTCAAAATAATATATTATTGAGGGGGGAGTTCCTCTGAGTCAGATGTGTGCTGCTCACCATAGATATAACAATTTATGATAGTTTCAATGTGCATTTATATGCACCTCACCCTGACAGTGACGATGTTGGGGTGCTGGGCCTTCAGAATGGTGTTGATCTCTCTCAGAGACGTGATGGGGAAACCTTCTTTCTCCTTCTCCATCTTCAGACGCTTTAAGGCCACAATCTCATCTAGAAGAGACAGGCCTGTTTTAGTGTGTGTCTGTCCAGGGATGGATCGGAAATCAATGGCAAGGTAGCCCACATACCTGTCTTTTTGTCCTTGGCCCTATACACCACGCCGTAGGTCCCTTCCTCGATACGATTCAGACACTGGAACTCCTCGACACTGCGGCAGCCCTGAAAATGACATGAAACCAATGTCAATCAATACATGTCCATATGATGTGTGTGTGTGTGTACAGGCCTGAGTCAAATACGTATTACTTTTTTGTCAAATACTTGAGGTGCACTTGATTTCCTCTGCCAGGTGAGAGCATTTCTTGAAATATTCCATTGTATCAGGCAAGCTATGTCCAGGTTCATACACATTTTGACAGACAGAATTTCTGAAGTTATCCATGATTTTTAACCACATTTCCATGACCAACAATTGCCGCCATCTATGTAAGCGTAACGTGGTAGACACGTGGAGGCTGCTCTTCAATCTCATGTACCATATCCTGTCGTTATGCAAGGCACTTAAGCCCCCACAAAGTAGACTACCGGTAAGGCAACTGTATAAAACATGTGGTCAACCCTCAGTCTGGAGAGCTACTAGCTGTGCGGGCTTTTGATAAAGCCCTGCTCAAACACATCAGAGACAGTTTTACAAGGTCCGGTTGAACAGATCATTTAAAATGTGGTTTGTTAGAAGGCTACTGGAATAAAAGCCTGCACAACTATGAGCTATCGTGGATGATGGCTGACCACCCTTGACGTATAACATTGCAACATTAAAACCGAATACGTTTCATACCCTTTGAAATAATTTGCTAATTTAATATATCAAACAACAAATGGCTATGGTAGGCTGCAAATATTTTTATTCAGCAGAAGCAAGCCCAAAAAATGTCTTCAGGAAATGTACCTTTTCTAGTTTAGTCATATTTACCATAGAAGTGTTTACATTTCAGGCTATTGAGTTGCAATGTTCCATACATTGGATGGCCAAATAAACTGGAAGTATCTACAAATAAAGTTAATCCAAAATAAAGGCTACATCTAACTGAATCTGAACTAATAAAATGGCGAAGTGATTCGTTTCATGAAAATAGTTTAAATTAATACTTGTAAAAAGTAAATCAACTTTGTATGGCTTTACTCGCGATTGTATGGCCTTATTCGTGAGTGTTGGGACATCACATGAGGAAAACATAAATGCATGCTAATAATAGCTAAACAGATAACTAGAGGGTACAAGATATGTTTTGAATTGGCACACTAGTTATTAGTCTGTTGTCAATCATATTTTATAGTCTAGGCCTACCTTCTGCCTCAATGTCCGACTGTCTCTCTCTCATTGAGCAACGGCCGACTCCTCACACACACACGCAGGTGATGCGCGCAAACACAGACTAGCTCAAGTGTCATTCTGAACCTGACTGATGTATTGATTTTTATTTGATTGCTAAAATATTTATATTATGAAAAATTATATTAATTTCCATAACTTTTCGGATTTGATCCTTTTCCAAAACCTTTCCAGGCCTGGAAAACACAATTTAAACATTCCATGACTTTTCCAGGATTTGAATAATGACCGTACGAACTCTGTAGGCCAAGCGCACCTTAGGCATTTAAAAATAAATAAAAAGGTATTTGATTTGACCCAGGTGGGGTGTGCTGCCAGACAGATGGACAGACCTGTAGAGCTGGCAGGTACTTAGGCAGCTCCTTCTTTAGCTCCACGGGGGAGATGGGAGGAGAGTCGGGGATGTAGTTCTCCTCAGGCTCAGGGGTGGCTGAGTGGGAGTGAGACACAGACTGGGGGGTCACGTCTCCATCCCCTGCCTCCTCTTCCTCTTCCTCTCCACTTTCCTCAGTATCGTGGTCAAATCGTGACTCTGGCACTGTGAGGGTTAATGAGGAGGCAGTTATAACTTACAGAAAAAAGACAAAATCACATCTAGCAGCAGCTGGTTGAGAGTTAGACCTAACCTTTTCTGATAAAAAAGCTTCAAGAAAATTAACTTTACTCTCAGACATGACAATAACACCTGTTCAAATGACTGCCACCAGACAAATGGGGTGGGAAATGCCTACCTGGGGGAATATGGTTGCCGTTCTCTCTCTCTTCCTCAAACTCTTCCTCAGACTGCTCGTCTTCACTCACCACACCTGAAACACAGACAATGGGTGGGTCAGAGCCGTGTCACTGTGACAACACCGTAATTCTATTAAGTGATAAAACCAGAGCACACACACAAGGAACAGAAGTAGAGTAATTCAGCAGACCTGCAGTCTGGTCAGATTCTCCTGAGCCTGATTCCTCGTTCTCTCCCTCGCTCAGGCTGCTAGATCCATCTTCAACGCCATTACCCTCCTCATCGTCAGAGCCCGACCCTGAGCCGGAGCCTAGGGAAGAGAAGTCCACTCAATGTCACCTCCAAACAACCCACAAAGACTTAAAACACAAGAAGATGTCTGGATTGTAAATACAGTATCTATAACAGTTAGAACTCTGTTAAGGATTAAACATCAGTAGAAGTGTAATGTTTTAATAACTTATTTGTGATGCCATCTGGTGTGGGGTATGTTGCAACCTTGAGTGCGTGTGTGTGTCTACCTACCTAAGGAGGACTCTCCTGTGCTGGTCTTCCTCTCACTGTCACTGATGTCCTGAAGGTCAGAGAGAAGGTCCTTGTCCTCTGGCTTCTCATCTTTCACTGTTGGACCACAAACAAAGCAAAATGAGCGTCCCTAATCACACAGAAAAATTATAGTTAAGGAAATTGAATGAAATCAATTACTAAGTCTTGATACCAATTCTACAAAAGCAAAATTATGTAAAACCATCTTGATTTGATAGTCTCACCACCAGTTCTATGTGGCTCGCTGCTGTGCTCCAGTCGGTCCTGGGGAGCCCGGTTGGGGCTGCGGCTGCGGTGGCTCTGTTTTGGCTTGTCCCCGTACTCATCAGGCAGTGCGCGATGGTGGGACGGGACTGTCAGAGAACGGACAAGAGATTTTGCATCCCGTCACCAACAGTGCATCCTTACATATATCAAAATACTTACATTCACGGACACGCTAAGGCTGTAAACTCTAACCCTACACGTGTGCGCAAATGCGTGTGTGTGAACCCTGACCTTCTCGGCGCGCCTCACGCTCTTTGCGGCGCTCCTCTGCCCTCCTCTCTCTCTCCTTCTGCTCGCGCTGCTCCTTCTGCTGCTGCTCACGGAGCTTACGATCCCTCTCGCGCTGGCGCTCCACCTGCTCCAACCTGTCCCTGTAGTCCGGGGAAGACGGGGGAATCCTGTCAGGAGCTCTCCAGAAACCCAAAAGCCACCCACCCCACACTGTTAATGTCTGCTGCATGGAAGGGGAAGAGTACAGTATACAGTGTGACAGGTAACTGCACGGTAAAAAAGATGTCTGACCAGCGTGTGACAGTTTGAGGATATGCACGTTTGAAGGTAGACCAAGATATGTCATCATAAGCTAGGTTTCTACCGAATTTGCGACAGATTTTCAAGCAAATTTCCATCAGACGGACAAAGGGCTGTGTGTGATGACGTAGCGCAAACACTAAGTATCCAGGTACAGAAAAAAAAACACGATCGGGGTTTGATAATGCAACCAAAACAATCACATTTGCGACCATTTGTCTGATTTGACAGTGCAACATTTTTAATTGGTCGCAAGCGATTTATGGCACAGGAATGACCTTGTCGGTGTGTCAGGGCTTGACATACTGGGGAGGTTTTGGAAACCCTACGGGCCAGTCAGAAATGTGAAAATCAGACATTTCTTCTCAACCTGGTATCATAGCATTTCGTATTATTTTACAAGTGAATCTGATTTAGTATGATGTTACGTTTTGTATGGTATGGATTAATTTCTGGATGTCCATCACCCATTTCGCATGAAATGCTACCAATTCTAGCTAGGTGGCTAACATTAGCTAGACTAGTGGTTAGGGTTAAGTTTATGAGTTAGGTTAAAAGTTAGGGGAATGGTTAGTTAAACGGGTTAAGGTTAGTCTTAGGGGAAGGGTTAGCTAACATGCAAAGTTGTTGCAAAGTAGCTAAAAGATAGAAATGATTGAAAAGTGGATACTTAGCTAAAATGCAAAAGCTGTCAGTGATGAGATTCGAACTCGGTTGCTAGCCATTCGCGTTCTACGACCAACCAATCACCGACATTTCGCTTTATATGGCCACCCACCACTAAACGTAACATATCCTACTAAATGGAGTGTCTCAGATTTATCAAATCTTTCCTTACAGTGAAATGCTTACTTACGAGCCCTTAACCAACAATGCAGCTTAATTTTTTATTTTAAAGTAACAAGTTAAAGAGCAGCAGTAAAATAATAGCGAGTCAATGTGTGGGGGCACCGGTTAGTTGAGGTAATATGTACATGTAGGTAGAGTTATTAAAGTGACTATGCATAGATAACAACAGAGTGGCAGCGGTGTAAGGGGGGGGGGGGGTGCAAAGCAAATAGTCTGGATGGCCATTTGATTAGATGTTCAGGAGTCTTATGGCTTGGGGGTAGAAGCTGTTTAGAAGCCTCTTGGACCTAAACTTGGTGCTCCGCTGCCGCTTGCCGTGTGGTAGCGGAGTCAACAGTCTATGACCAGGGTGGCTGGAGTTTCACAATTTTTAGGGCACTCCTCTGACACCACCTGGTATAGAGGTCCTGGACGGTAGGAAGCTTGGCCCCAGTGATGTACTGGGCCGTACTCTCTACCCTCTGTAGTGCCTTGCGGTCGAAGGCCGAGCAGTTGCCCTACCAGGCAGTGATGAAACCAGTCAGGATGCTCTCGATGGTGCAGCTGTAAAACCTTTTGAGGATCTGAGGACCATTGCCAAATTTTTTCAGTCTCCTGAGGGGGAATAGGTTTTGTCGTGCCCTCTTGACAACTGTCTGCGTGTGCTTGGACCATGTTAGTTTGTTGGTGATGATCTCAACCTGCTCCACTACAGCACCGTCGATGAGAATGGGGGCGTGCTCGGTCATCCTTTGTCTTGATCACATTGAGGGAGAGGTTGTTGTCCTGGCACCACACGCCAGGTCTCTGACCTCCTCCCTATAGGCGGTCTCATCGTTGTCCAGGCTTACCACTGTTGTGTCCCCGGCAAACTTAATGGTGGTGTTGGAGTCGTGCCTGGCCGTGCAGTCATGAGTGAACAGGGAGTACAGGAGGGGACTGAGCACGCACCCGAGGGGCCACTGTGTTGAGGATCAGTGTGGCGGATGCGTTGTTACCTACCCTTACCACCTGGGGGCCGCCCGTCAGAAAGTCCAGGATCCAGTTGCAGAGGGAGGTGTTAAGTCACAGTGTCCTTAGCTTAGTGATGAGCTTTGAGGGCAATATGGTGTTGAACGCTGAGCTGTAGTCAATGAATTGCATTCTCACATAGGTGTTCCTTTCATCCAGGTGGGAAAGGGCAGTGTGGAGTGCGGAGTGTACAGGTAACCCGTCTGGCCCCGAGGCCTTGTGAATGTTGACCTGTTTGAAGGCCTTACTCACATCGGCTGCGGAGAGCGTGATCACACGGTCTTCTGAAACAGCTGGTGCTCTCATGCATGTTTCAGTTTTATTAGCTTCGAAGCGAGCATAGAAGTAGTTTAGCTCGTCTGGTAGGCTCGTGTCACTAGGCAGCTCTCGGCTGTGCTTTCCTTTGTAGTCTAATGGTTTGCAAGCCCTGCCACATGCAACGAGCGGGTGTAGTATGATTCTATCTTAGTCCTGTATTGACGATTTGCCTGTTTGATGGTTCGTCGGAGGGCATAGCGGGATTTCTTATAAGATTCAAGTTTAGAATCCCGCTCCTTGAAAGCGGCAGCTCAAGCCTTTAGCTCAGTGAAGATGTTGCCTGTAATCCATGGCTTGTTGGGACAACGTCATCGATGCACTTATTGATGAAGCCAATGACTGATGTGGTGTACTACTCAATGCCATCGGAGGAATCCCGGAACATATTCCAGTCTGTGCTAGCAAAACAGTCCTGCAGTTTAGCATCTGCTTTATCTGACCACTTGATTGAGAGACACTGCTGCTTCCTGCTTTAATTTTTGCTCGTAAGCAGGAATAAGGAGGATAGAATTATGGTCAGATTTGCCAAATGGAGGGTGAGGGAGAGCTTTGTATGAGTCTCTGTGTGGAGTAAAGGTGGTCCGGAGTTTTTTCCCCTCTGTTGCACATTTAACATGCGGATTGAAATTTGGTAAGACAAATGTAAGTTCTGCTGCATTAAAGTCCCCGGCTACTAGGAGCGCTGCCTCTGGGTGAGTGCTTTCCTGTTTGCTTATGTCGGACAACAGCACTTTCAGTGCAGTCTTAGTGCCAGCATCAGTCTGTGGTGATATGGAGACAGCTACAACAAATACAGATGAAAACCCTCTAGGTAGAGTATCTCATGATATGGTGTAGACTACACTACCTCAGACGAGCAAAACCTTGAGACTTCCTTAGATATTTTGCACCAGCTGTTATTTACAAAAATACATAGTCCGCCACCCCTTGTCTTA
Source organism: Oncorhynchus nerka (assembly GCF_034236695.1). Taxonomy (NCBI): domain Eukaryota; kingdom Metazoa; phylum Chordata; class Actinopteri; order Salmoniformes; family Salmonidae; genus Oncorhynchus; species Oncorhynchus nerka. The sequence goes on from NC_088402.1 coordinate 67,241,805, forward strand.
CCAGGCGTGCTGTTCTATCTTGCCGATACAGCGTATAACCAGCCAGATGTATGTTGATAATGTCGTCTTTCACCCACGACTCCATGAAGCATAACCACTAATATGTATAGAATAATACTAAATACTCAGACCAGATTGTCTCTTTAGCTGTGGTCCTTGAAAAGTAATTAAAGTTGGCAGCTGATTTAGAAGTTCTACTGCTCCAATATATTAATGCCATGATTTAATTTCTGACCAGTTTTTAAAGAGTTGTAAGTGCTTTTGTTTGTTTCCCGTCTTTTCAATTGAAAGGTGTTGTGCTTGTCTGTTGTTGTAAAGCCATGTGCGGTTATTATGAGCAAGACAAAAGTGAATGTTGGCTTCAAATTGTTTTTTCATACAAAACAGTGGAAAACACTTGAAAATCTATGCACTCTGTGTAGCCGTTAGCAATGCTAATAATTTTTGGGTAGATGGAAAGGAAATTAAAAAGGTAACTACAAAGTAGCCTATGCCTACCCAGCAGAATCATGATTATTTGCATCTATGCAGTGGCCATTTGTTTTTGAAAACTCCATCACAAGTTTGCTATAGAAACCCAGCTAGCCAAATAACTGTCTGGATTGGTGCGCAACTGAATTAAAGGCTGAATTAACTAAACTAACAAACCTACATTTATCCAATATTACCCAGACCTCAAAATGTTTCCCCTGATTGGGTTTAACTTCTATAGGGTAGGGGGCAGGATTAGAAATTTTGGATGAAAAGCATGCACAAATTAAACTGCCTTCAACTCGGGCCCAGAAGATAGTATATGCATTTAATTAGTAGATTTGGATAGAAAACACTAAAGTTTCCAAAACTGTTAAAATAATGTCGGAGTATAACAGAAGTGATTTGGCAGGCGAAAACCTGAGAAAAATCCATTCAGGATGTAGGATTTTTTGTTGTAGTTTTCTAGTCAATGCCATTACAGTATCAATTGATTTAGGACTCCAATTCCAGTTCCTATGCCTTCCACTAGATGTCAACAGTATTTAGAAATTGTTTCAGGCTTGTATTCTGATAAATGAGGGAGTAAGAGCAGTCAATGAGTGGACCCTGCAGTGCCACAGAGCTTTTTCATGCGCGCGACCAGAGAGTGCCTTTCTTTTTTTACCTTTTATATTGACGTTATTGTCCGGTTTAAATATTATAGATCATTTTGGCTAAAAACAACAATTGAATATAAACATCGTTTGACATGTTTCTATGAACTTTACGGATACAATTTGGATTTTTTTGTCTGCCTGTTGTGACTGCGTTTGAGCCTGTGGATTACTGAAGAAAACGCAAACAAAACAGAGGTTTTCAGGTATATAAAGAGACTTTACTGAACAAAAGGAACATTTGAGTGCAAACATATGAAGATCATCAAAGGTAAGGGATTAATTTTATCTCCATTTCTGACTTGTGTAACTCTTCTACTTGGCTGGTTACTGTTTGTAATGATTTGTCTGCTGGGCTATGTTCTCAAATAATTGTAAGGTATGCTTTCGCCGTAAAGCATTTTTTAAATCTGACACCGTGGTTGAATTCACAAGAAGTTCATCTTTAAACCTATGTTTAATAGTTGTATCTTTTCTGAATTTTTATAATGAGTATTTCTGTATTTGAATTTGGCGCTCTGCAATCTCACTGGATGTTGGCCAGGTGGGACGCTAGCATCCCACATATTGTGGAGTGAGAAAAGCAAAATGTTTATTTTGTTGTTTTTATATTAGAACGTGTGATTGAGAAAAAACCTGGAAAGAACGGAGGGAAATCAGTCCTCCCTGCTGTTCTTTTTGTGTGTGCCATTTGTATCGTTTTGGTATCAATATATTTTTTTACGTTCTGCCCTCTAGAGGATTTTGCAGGAAGGAACACATGGCACACTCAAATCACTGCAAAGAAACCACTAATTATTTTATTTAACTAGGCAAGTCAGTTAACTTCTTATGGCTGCAGGGGCACTATTGAGTAGCTTGGATGAAAGGTGCCCAGAGTAAACGGCCTGCTCCTCAGTCTCAGTTGCTAATATATGCATATCATAAGTATTGGATAGAAAACACTAAAGTTTCTGAAACTGTTTGCGTGATGTCTGTGAGTATAACAGAACTCATATGCCAGGCAAGAACCTGAAAAGAAATCCAAACAGGAAGTGAGAAATCTGATGTTGGTATATTTTCAAACCATTCCCTATTGAAATCCCATTGCGATATGAATGAAGATTCACTTCCTAGGCCTTCCACTAGATGTCAACTGTCTATAGAAATTTGAAATAGGCTTCTACTGTCTTGTGGGACTGAATATGAGCAGAATGAGCCATGTGTCTGGCAGAGAGCCAGTTCCAGGTCACACGCATACCGTATGATATCTTCCTGCGTTCCGTTCCTCCTCCAGACACGAAGGAATTCTCCGGTTGAAACATCCTAATGATTGATTCTGTACTTAGTTTGAAATGTTTCTTCGACCTGTAATATAACTTTTTGAAAATTTGTCAAAAGAAATGGTCAACCAGCACCTGCGTTTGGATAGGTGTACCAAACGCGGCTAACAAAAGTCGCTAATTGGACATAAATACAGGACATTGTCGAACAAATCAAGCATTTATTGTGGACCTGGGATTCCTGGGAGTGCATTCAGATGAAGATCAAAGGTAAGGGAATATTTAGCATGTCATTTATGGTTTGTTGACTACAACATGGCAGCTAATTTGACTATTGTTCTGTGCACCGTATCAGATTATTGCATGGTTTGCTTTTTCCGTAAAGTTTTTTTGAAATCTGACACAGCGGTTGCATTAAGGACAGGTATATCTATAATTCCATGTGTATAACTTGCATTATCATCTACATTTATGATGAGTATTTCTGTTGAATCGATGTTTCTATGCAAAAATCACTGGATGTTTTTGGAACAAGTGAATGTAACGCGCCAATGTAAACTCCGATTTTTTTTATATAAATATGAACTTTATCAAACAAAACATACATGTATTGTGTAACATGAAGTCCTATGAGTGTCATCTGATGAAGATCATCAAATGTTAGTGATTCATTTTATCTCTATTTGTGACACCTCTGTCATGACGTTGGCCTGGGGGATAGGTTTATGACCTTCCCTTCTCACACCAATTGAGGTTACATTTAAAAACCCCTTGGTTAACATAGAGATTCTGGGAACATGTGGGGGGAAATGAACTATATTCTGGTAATCCGAACAATTGAACATATGCAGTGGAATTTAATGAATATGATGTCAGTTCGGTTGTCATCTGAGACATTCTCATCAATGATAAGTTGACAAACTCCACAGTGGAAAGTCTATACATCAGAGTTATCAGATTCACATGGAATTGTTGTTCAATTTAAATGTTTGAATATGAAATTATTTGTGATGGGATGAAATATGATTTTAGCTTCTAAAATGTGAGATTTGGATTTTCACAAGGTAGGGCTGCTCAATCAGTGGCACTCCCCTGTGAAGGGACAAAGGCTATAAAACTTTTCAAACACACCCTCCTCTTCCTTCCTATATAAGCTCTTGACTACAACATAACTTTCTGTTCCCATGAGGTAGGATGACGATCCTATGTCAGAATGGTTCAGATAAAACTACAAGAACGAAGCCAACATCAGCATGAGCTTTGGTTGCGAATGGTATGAACTTTGAACTCTTATTCACGACAGAAGTGTTACCTCCTAGCTGTTGAGTTAGCGACCGCAGCTGCAAACGCAGGTTAGGAAGGAACAGAGAGTATCCCATCTACCACACAAGTGACCACCAGAGACATGCTTCAAAGGACAGAGGACTCGGTTGGCAACACGGTCTCCCATCAACCTACTGAAGCGCAGGTCAGAGTAAATATTTATTGCATTTTCCTTTTCCAAATGGGCGATAATTTAGAATGCATAAGATACTGTATTTACGATAGCACAGCTTCGCCTCTGTTCCAGTGTCCCGCTCTTTCACTCAAACCCAGCACCTTTTCCTTTGTGTAACAAGCTGTCATATCTGTTTCGCCCGCTAGGGACGAGATTTCTGTTGTTTGAATTTGGAGCCCTGCACTTTCACTGGCTGTCATAATCATCCTGTTAATGGGATTGCAGCCCAAAGAGGTTAAGAACAAATTCTTATTTACAATGACGGCCTAACCCGACCAAGCCTTAAAGAAAGCTGTGCCAATTGTGCGCAGCCCTATGGGACTCCCAATCACATTCCGATAAAGGACACCAATATGAAGAGACTTGCTTGGGCCAAGAAACATGGACAATGGACATTATACCGGTGGAAATCTGTCCTTTGCTCTGATGAGTCCAAATTTGAGATTTCTGGTTCCAACCGCCATGTCTACTCTGCGTCTCACAAAGTGACCAAGAAAGAGAGTGATGGCACGCTGCATCAGATGACCTGGCCTCCACAATCACCCGACCTTAACCCAATTGAGATGGTTTGGGATGAGTTGGACCACAGAGTGAAGGGAAAGCAGCCAACAAATGCTCAGCATATGTGGGAACTCCTTCAAGACTGTTGGAAAAGCATTCCAGGTGAAGCTGGTTGAGAGAATGAGTGTGCAAAGCTGTCATCAAGGTTAAGGGTGGCTACTTTGAAGAATCTAAAATATATTTTGATTTGATGTCTTCACTATTATTCTACAACGTAGAAAAACCCTTGAATGAGTAGGTGTGTCCAGTCGTGGCCAAAAGTTGAGAATGACAAAAAATTTCCAAGGTTGCTTCTTCAGTGTCTTCAGATATTTGTCAGATGTTACTACTGAACTAGATTAACAAGCATTTCATAAGTGTCAAAAGCTTTTTTCCCCTTCTTTTTACAATTACATGAAGTTGATGCAAAGAGTCAATATTTGCAGTGTTGACCGTTCTTTTTCAAGACCTATGCAATCCGCCCTGGCATGCTGTCAATTAACTTCTGGGCCACTGATGGCAGCCCATTCTTGCATAATCAATGCGTGGAATTTTTCAGAATTTGTGGGTTTTTGTTTGTCCACACCTCTTGAGGATTGACCACAAATTCTCAATGGGAATAAGGTCTGGGGAGTTTCCTGGCCATGGACCCAAAATATCCATGTTTTGTTCCCCGAGCCACTTAGTTATCACTTTTGCCTTATGGCAAGGTGCTCCATCATGCTGGAAAAGGCATTGTTCGTCACCAAACTGTTTTTGGATGGTTGGGAGAAGTTGCTCTCGGAGGATGTGTTGGTACCATTCTTTATTCATGGCTGTGATCTTAGGCAAAATTGTGAGTGAGCCCACTCCTTTGGCTGAGAAGCAACCCCACACATGAATGGTCTCAGGATGCTTTACTGTTGGTATGACACAGGACTGATGGTAGCACCCACCTCGTCTTCTCCTGACAAGCTTTTTTCCGGGTGCCCCAAACAATCGGAAAGGGGATTCATCAGAGAAAATGACTTTACCCCAGTCCTCAGCAGTCCAATTCCTGTACCTTTTGCAGAATATCAGTCTGCCCCTGATGTTTTTCCTGGAGAGAAGTTGCTTTTTTGCTGCCCTTCTTGACAAAAGGCCATCCTCCAAAAGTCTTCGCCTCACTGTGCGTGCAGATGCACTCACACCTGCCTGCAGCCATTCCTGAGCAAGCTCTGTACGGGTGGTGGCCCGATCCCGCAGCTGAATCAACTTTAGGAGATGGTCCTGGCGCTTGCTGGACTTTCTTGGGCGCCCTGAAGCCTTCTTCACAACAATTGAACCACTCTCCGTGAAGTTCTTGATAATCCGATAAATGGCTGATTTAGGTGCAATCTTACTGGCAGCAATATCCTTGCCTGTGAAGCCCTTTTTGTGCAAAGCAATGATGACGGCACATGTTTCCTTGCAGGAAACCATGGTTGAGAGGAAGAACAATGATTCCAAGCACCACCCTCCTTTTGAAGCTTCCAGTCTGTTATTCGAACTCAATCAGCATGACAGAGTGATCCCCAGCCTTGTCCTCGTCAACACTCACACCTGTATTAACGCAGTGGAAATGTTTTTGGGGATTCAGTTCATTTGCATGGCAAAGAGGGACTTTGCAATTAATTGCAATTCATCTGATCACTCTTCATAACATTCTGGAGTATATGCAAATTTCCATCATACAAACTGAGGCAGCAGACTCTATAAAAATGTATATTTGTGTCATTCTCAAAATCTTTGGCCATGACTGTATATGCCATATCTCACAACCTGGTAGCTCGTGCTACCTTTCCCTGAGCGAGAGGTTTGTACTTTGATAAAATAACCATGTTGAGGAAAATTATCTACCAACAATTGTGCAAGAAATAATTTCCACTCCAATTTGTTGCATAATTAATTTTACTGACACAAAAAGATCCCACCGTGTCAAACAAATTGTTGAGATTTAGGAAATTGTACCGACACTCCATGTTTCCATCACAATTGCTGATTTAGTTTTTGTTAAGCTTGACTTTACTTGCATAAAAACTGTAGATGGAAATGTGGTTAGTGACAGTGGGGTCAAAAAGCATGGAGAGGGGGGGGGACTCTTTAAACTTTTGTTAAAATTGCCACACTCATGAATCACATTCTGGTAGAAGTGTAGTTTGAGAGACCAGAGACATTTTGATAACTTCTTACCTTTGAACACAAGTGATGATTATAAATGTTGATATTTGTTTGTATATATATCTGCTAATACAAGCCACGCTAACATACTGACAAAACATGCATGCGTCTATGTTGATTTTTTTTCTATCCCCACCAGACGCGTTCTTGACATGCAGGTTAAATTACCAAAACCAACTGCGAACCAACTATATTAATTTGGGATGAGGTCAAAACACAAATGAAACATTCATGGACATTATGCTAGCTAATTTGTATGGGGAAATATTAAACACCGGGCTGTTATTTTACTTGGTCCTTTCTTTAGCTGGATCTGTGTGTGTTCTCCACTCCACTTTTTAAATATTTTTTTTTATTAACTTCTCCTTCATATTTCATCTTATGTGGATTTTATACAGCGGTTGGCAACCAACAGAGTTGCATTACCACCACTAGTGGACTGTGGACCTCATTCATCTTTGAATCTCCCACGTGGGTATATGCTCGTAAAAACCAATGAGAAATTGGGACAGGAGAGACTTGCAGCGCATCAACCAATTTAAATTTAAGCGGCTGTCTACGCAGATGCCCGTTGATGCGGTCAAGCAGTTTGGATGAAATGGATGGTTTGGTCAGCATGTAATACAAATGTGTTTGTATGTGGTCACAGTAGTCACCTCTCTCTGCGGGATTGGGCTCTGGCCTGCTCCCTGCGTTTCTGCCTCTCCCAGTCTCGCCGGGCCTTGTCTTGCTCCTCCCACTGCCGCTTCCTGCGCTCACTCTCCCTGTCTTTGGGCCGCACGTGTTTCCCTGCTGCTGCTACTGTGATAAAAACAAACAAATGTAAAACAGTGCTACTTGGTGCTACATATGCATGCATACAGTTTAATACCACAGTAAAACCAGTCCCTATATTCAACATTCTACACCAATACCATAGAGAAAGATAGAGGACTCATTCTTATATCTCTACCATTTTTTCATCTGTGACACCATAGCAGGGCTGACCACATTTAGTGGACTGGTGGATAGGCTGTTGGTCGACCAAGATTTTTTTAGTCGAACAGTCACAAATAGATCCCCCCCATGAGACACCTGTCTGATTCTCACCGGTCTTCTGTGTACTAATCCATTGAGTAGGCTGCGGAGATGCAACCATCCAAGAAGGGAGTGTGGCTAAGATGCACAAGACATGTCTCTCTCCGGAATGTGCTGTGTTCCGCCATTTCGTGCACTTTGTGTTTCATTGTGTAAATTGTTTGCCCTTTGATTGTTAGTGTTTATCAATTCCCCATTACATATATCACCAGTATTAGCCTACATTTACTGTTCATTTGCTTAATTTCTAATCAATACTGAACAAAACCAAAGCAACAAGCAACAATCTCAGTTACAGTTCATATGAGGAATTTAGTCAGTCAATTTAAATAAATTCATTATGCCATAATCTACAGATTTCACATGCCTAGAAATACAGCTATGCATCTGTTGGTCACAGATACCATGAAAAAAAGGGGCCTCAGGATCTTGTCACGTTATTTTTGTGCATTCAAATTGCCATCGATAAAACGCAATTGTGTTCGTTGCCCATAGCTTAAACCTGCCCATACCTTAAGCACACTGCCAACTTGGGACACTTTGTTAGCAACATTGACATCAGCAAACCGCTTGCCCACACAATGCCATACACGTGGTCTGCAGTTGTGAGGCCGGTTGGACATACAGACAACTGTCAACAGTTTCATGAGCTAAAATAAAAGATTGCAGAAATGTTACAGATGCACAAAAAGCTTATTTCTCTAAAATGTTGTGCACAAATGTTTACATCTGTTTGCAGGGCTGTGCCCGAACAAAAAAATAAACAAATTGTCTGTTCTTTTTAATCTTCTATTTTTTCTATATACAGTGCATTCGGAAAGACTTCAGACCCCTTGACTTTTTCCACATTGTTACTTTACAGCCTTATTCCAAAGTGTATTAAATAAATGTTTTCCCTCATCAATCTACACATAATACCTCATCATGACAAAGCGAAAAGTCAATTATTTTGCCCAATTTATATATAAAAAAAAAAACAGAAATACCTTACTTACATAAGTATTCAGACCCTTTTACGAGACACAAAATTTAGGTCAGGTACATCCTGAGGGAGAAGGGCCTTGGTCAGGGAGGTGACCAAGAACCAGATGGTCACTGACAGAGTTCCAGAGATCCTCTGTGGAGATGGGAGAACCTTCCAGAAGGACAACCATCTCCGCAGCCTTCCACCAATCAGGCCTTTACGGCACGACAGCCAGCTTGGACTTTGCCAAAAGGCACCTAAAGGACAGACCATGAGAAACTAGTACAAATTATAGACAGATCCTTGATTAAAACCTGCTCCAGAGCACTCAGGACCTCAGACTGGGGTGAAGGTTCACCTTCCAGCAAGACAACGACCTTAAGCACACCAGCAAAGAAAACACAGGAGTGGCTTCGAGACAAGTCTTTGAATGTCCTCAAGTGGCACAGCCAAAGCTCGGACTCGAACCTGATCAAACATCTCTGGAGACCTTAAAATAGCTGTGTAGCGACGCTCCCCATCCAACCTGACAGAGCTTGAGAGGATCTGCAGAGAATGGGAGAAATTCCCCAAATACAGGTGTGCCAAGCTTGTAGCGTCATACCCAAGAAAACTTGAGGCTGTAATCACTGCCTAAGGTGCTTCAACAAAGTACTGAGTAAAGGGTCTGAATACTTAGGTAAATGTAATAATTAAGTTCATTTTTAAAGTTAATACATTTCTAAAAACCTGTTTTTGCTTTGTCATTATGGGGTATTGTGTGGAGATAGAGGATAAAACAATTTAATCCATTTTAGAATAAGGCTGTAGCGTAACAAACTGTGGAAAACATTAAGGGGTCTGAATACTTCCCGAATGCATTGTAGACACATCCTATGTTTTAATCAAATCAACTATTTGCACTGAGCTTGTCTTATGCTTTAAGCTTACTGTTGGATGAAATAATTAAGACACACAAATGACAGCAATTTATTTGATTGTGGCGCCTGGCTCAAACTTGCAGTGTTAAAAAGAAAAGACAAGAGTGACTATGTGACTAGGACCCGTTGTGCCACTCTCCTCCCTGCTGCACCGACCACCACAAATCACGTGTATAGTGCTGTCCATGTTGCTGTAGCTGCAACATAATTACAGCCATTTCTGACTTTAAAGTTGTTACCGAAATCCCTAATTTGTTTTGGGAAAACATTCCCTACTCCCACAACCCTTCCTCTCTTTATGTGACACATGCACGTGACCAGTAGGGCCTGACCTATAGTGGATGCAGAGGTGACGAACTTGAAAGGGAAGTCAGAAGTGTGAAATAAATTTGACTAGTTGTGGAAAATATTGGAGAACAGTCGACTAAATGGGGAGGGCCCTAACTGTTCATAAGCAGTTCATTGCCAAGATAATCCACCCACCTGACAGGAGTGGCATATCAAGAAGCTGATTAAACAGCACTATCGTTACACAGGCGCACCTTGTGCTGGGGACAATAAAAGGCCGCTCCAAAATGTGCAGTTTTGTGACAACATAATGCCACAAATGTCTCATGTTTAGAGGGAGCACACACGCTAAATGCAGGAATGTCCACCAGAGCTTTGTGGATTTCAACGTTGTGAACAGAGTGCCCCATGTAGTCAGTGGGGTTTTGGTATGGGCAGGCATAAGCTATGGACAACGAACAATTGCATTTTATTGATGGTATTCTGAATTCACAGAGATACCGTCACAAGATCATGAGGCCCATTGTCATGCCATTCATCTGTACACAGTTCCTGGAAGCAGAACATTTCCCAGTTCTTCCATGGCCTGCATACTCATCACACATGTCAACCATTGAGCATGTTTGGGATGCTCTGGATCAACACGTACAATAGCAGGTTCCAGTCCCCGCCAATATTGAGCAACTTTCCACAGCCATTGAAGAGGAGTGGGACAATATTCCACAGGCCACAATCAACAGCCTGATCAACTCTATGCGAAGGAGATGTGTCGAACTACATGAGGAAAATCACACCAGATACTGACTGGTTTTCTGATCCACGCCTCTACATTTTTTTTTTTATGTACACTACATGACCAAAAGTGAAAGGACACCTGCTCGTTGAACAGCTCATTCCAAAATTATGGGAATTAATATGGAGTTGTGACCCCTGCTATTAACAGCCTACACTCTTTCGAGGAAGGATTCCACTAAATGTTCTAACATTGCTTCGAGGGACTTGCTTCCATTCAGCCACAAGAGCATTAGTGAGGTCGGGCACTGTTGGGCGATTAGGCCTGGCTCGAAATTGGCATTCCAATTCATTGCCAAAGGTGTTTGATGGTGTTGAGGTAGGGCTCTGTGCAGGCCAGTCAAGTTCTTCCACACCAGTATTGACAAACTATTTCTGTATCGACCTCGCTTTGTGCATAGGGGCATTGTCATGCTGAAACAGGAAAGGGCCTTCCCCAAACTGTTGCCACAAAGTTGCCTTGGGGATGGCTGCTGTTTTACAGGCTCCTAACCAACAACTATTTTGTTAGTTTTTTGCATTGTTTGTAACTTATTTTGTACATAATGTTGCTGCTACCGTCTCTTATGACCAAAAAGAGCTTCTGGACATTAGAACAGCGACTACTCACCTCGAAATGGACAAAGATGTTTTCCTTTAATGAGTCTGATGCGAATGAAATACAGGGGGTGGAGGTCAGACCCTGCTTTGTTGAAGAACCTTTGACAGCGATTACAGCCTCGAGTCTTATTTAGTATGACGCTAAAAGCTTGGCACCCACTCTTCGCCGCAGATCATATCAAGCTCTGTCAGGTTGGCTGGGGAGCGGTGCTGCACAGCCACTTTCAGGTCTCTCCAGAGATGTTTGATCGGGTGCCTTGTGAGAATTAGTCAGCGAGTGGGTAAACCACCTTTACCATCCGCTCTATACGTACGTGCTTCAGCACTTGCCGGTCCAGTTTTGTGAGCTTGTGTGTTTGTTGCTCCTATACGTTTCCAGTTCACAATAACAGCACTAACAGTTGACCAGGGCAGCTGTAGCAGAGCAGACATTTTACGAACTTGTTGGAAAGGTGGCATCCTATGACAGTGCCACATCGAAAGTCACTGAGCTCTTCAGTAAGGCCAATATACTGTCAATATTCGTATTTGGAGATTGCATGGCTGTGCTCGATTTTATACACCCGTCAGCAATAGGTGGGCGAAATAGCCACATCCACTAATTTTAAGGGCTGTATACATACACTATATATACACAAAAGTATCTGTGACAAACAGATGCATATCTGTATTCCTAGTCATGTGAAATCCATAGATTAGGGCCTAATGTATTTTTTCAATTGACTCATTTCCTCATATGAGCTGTAACTCAGTAAAATCTTTGAAATTGTTGCCTGTTAAGTTTATATTTTGGTTCAATATAACATTTTCTTCACCTCAAAACAAACAGCAAGTAAAGAAAAGTGTGTTTTTATAATCCATTGAGAACGACAATAGTTCTCTCCCTTTCGATAACCATTCGACACGAAAGAGAAACATGTAATGCTCTGATCCAATGGAAACTTAAAATACATGATTTCTTCTTATCCCTTGCACAAATAGCCTACAGCTGTCTGTCCCGAGCTCACTGGTGCTCGAAACTGAGGGCCCAGAATATTTCATACAATGCTGCAAGTTTGCTAGTGCAAGCTTCAGTTGATACAATGTTTCAAGTTTGTTGCAGACAGGCCATGTGTAGCCAATGTGATTTATAGCAGACTTAATTTCATCAGGATATTTTCTACATGCAGGCTACAATGTTTTTATTTGCTGGCTTTATTTTAGCTACTTCTACACTTACAGTGCATGCAGAAATGATTCAGACCCTTTGACTTTTTCCACATTTTGTTACGTTACAGCCTTATTCTAAAATTGATTAAATTGTTTTCCCAACATCAATCTACATACAATACCCCATTGTGACAAAGCAAAAACAGATTTAGACATTTTTGCAAATGTATTAACAATAATAATAAAATGGAAATATCACATTTACATAAGTATTCAGACCCTTTACTCAGTACTTTGAAGCACCGTTGACAGCGATTACAGCCTTGAGTCTTATTTGGTATGACGCTACAAGCTTGACACACCTGTATTTTGGGAGTTTCTCCTATTCTTCGCTGAAGATCCTCTCAAGCTCTGTCAGGTTGGATGGGGAGCGGCGCTGCACAGCTATGTCCAGTTCTCTCCAGAGACGTTCGATCTGGTTCAAGTCTGGGCTCTGGCTGGGCCACTCAAGGACATTCAGAGACTTGCCCGTAAGCCACTCCTGCGTTGTCTTGGCTGTGTGCTTAGGGTTGCTGTTCGGTTGGAAGGTGAACCTTCACACCAGTCTGAGCGCTCTGGAGCAGGTTTTCATCAAGGATCTCTGTACTTTGCTTCGTTCATCTTTCCCTCAATCCGGACTACTCTCCCAGTTCCTGAAAAACATCCCCACGTCATAATGCTGCCACCACCATGTTTCATGGTGTCAGGTTTCCTCCAGAAGTGACCCTTCACATTCAGGCCAAAGAGTCCATTAAGATCCTTTTGGCAAACTCCAAGCGGGCTGTTATGTGCCTTTAACTGAGGAGCGGGTTCCGTCTGGCCACTCTACCATAAAGTCCTGATTGGTAGAATGCTGCAGAGATGGTTGTTCTTTTGGAAGGTTCTCCTATTTCCAAAGAGGAACTCTGGAGCTCTGTCAGAGTGACCATTGGGTTCTTGTTCAGCTCCCTGACCAAGGCCCTTCTCCCCCGATTGCTCAGTTTGGCCGAGCGGCCAGCTCTAGGAAGAGTCTTGGTGGTTCCAAACTGCTTCCATTTAAGAATGATGGAGGCCATTGTGTTCTTGGGGACCTTCAATGCTGCAGACATTTTTTGGTACCCTTCCCTAGATCTGTGCCTTGACACAATCTTGTCTCGCAGCCCTACAGACAATTCCTTCGACCTCATGGCTTGGTTTTCGCTCTGACACGCACTGCCAACTGTGGGACCTTATATAAGACAGGTGTGTGTCTTTCCAAATCCTGTCCAATAAATTAAATTTACAACATGTGGACTCCAATGAAGTTGTTGAAACATCTCAAGGATGATCAATGGAAACAGGATGCACCTGAGATCAATGTTGATTCTCATAGAAAAGGGTCTGAATACTTATGTATTTAAGGTATTTCTGTCTAACACATTTGCAAAAATATCTAAAAACCTGTTTTTGCTTTGTCATTATGGGGTATTGTGGGTGATTTAATACATTTTAGAATAAGTCTAACGTGACAAAACGTGGAAGAGAAAGGGTTACTTTCTGAATGCAGTGTGTAGTTGATTTGATCAAAAACACAGTGTGTCTATGTATGGAAAAATACACGGTTAAACATTTTGACCAATCCAATCTTAGAAAAGGCAACTCTTGGTCGACCAATATTATTTTTTTGCTGAGGACAGCCCCACTGCATGGCCAGCCACATTGAGCCTACAACCCATAGGAATCCCCACGCAGTTGACTACTTTAAAATGGCAGAAGCATGGTGGAAGCCCTCAATGGCACTGACCATACTAAAAATACCTTTTAGCCACTAGAGTTATCTATTATTCTCTATGAGCAATACACATCCCAGGATGGCAATGTACCTCCTTCAGCAGAGTGACTGCGACGGCGTCTCTTGTCCTTTCTCTTCTCCTCCTTTCTGTGGTGAGATTTGTCTTTCCTGGCCATTTGCTGGGGAGGCTTTATTGCCAGCGATTCATCCTCTTCTCCCCTGGAATTGGGAAGACTGTCTAGTGCCAACGACTCAACAAACAGGCTGCCCCTGTGCATAGCAGGGTCGCGTTCAGTTAGGACAAAAATGGGAGAAAATGTATTCAAAGGGATAAGTTCAGTTTTTAAAGACGTTTTCTCCAGTATCTGGCCCTCCTGAACGTAACCCCAATTCCCACGGCTCTTTTTCCGTATCCCCTTTACCTGTCCTCTGTGGAGTCTTCCCGTATGTACGGGGAATTCCGGATTGTTATTTCCATTTTTTTATCCCGTAGTTCTCCTTCCTCCGGAGTGTTTCGTTTGGCTTCCCGATCATCCGTCTGTGGACCAGGGCACGGAACGCACTGGACAAAACATGGGAAAGGGAGATTATAACATTCTTTAAAAAATTATACGTGGTACGGTAACCATAACAATGATTGATTGCACATAAGGTAAGATAATGATAAAGTTTGAGGCACTAGTTCAAGGACAGATCTAGTCTGTGTAATACATTTAGATACACAATAATGTCAAAGTGAGAAACAGCATCCTCTGATGTGGAGAGAAACGATTATGTCCTAAATCAACCCGTAGCCTATAATCAGGTGGGGATCAAAGCTGATCGGATATGTATAAGCAATATGGCCAACCTTTCACCTAGTTTATCGGGGGGCAAAGTTCAGCCATTTCCACATTCCTTATCCCAATTTCTTCTCAGATCTCCCCAAGTGTATGATTGGTACTAGGGCAGGGATTCCTCGAGTACCATTTACATTTACATTTAAATGTACCCCCAACAGTACATATTTTTGTTGTAGCATATGACAAGCACACCTGATTCAACTATCATCAAGTCCTCAATGAGTTGAATCAGATGGGTTTGTCCTGGGCTAAAACAAAAATGTGTGCTGTTGGGGGTACTCAAGGACAGGAGTTGGCTAACACTGTACTAGTGTATAGGGGCCAGTGGTCAGTTTGGTGCACAACAGCATTTCTCTTCTGTTTACATTTTTCTGGCTTTTTGGCTCTGTCCTCTCTTCCAGCTCTCTTCTGCGTTTCTTCTCTTGGAGAATTTCGTCGAGTGTTTTCACTTTCCAGGTGTCCTTTTCGTCCCCCATCAGCACCCGCTCGCCACCGCCTGCTACAGAGACAGAGACCCCCAACACAGAGAGATTCAATGCAAGAGCATTGTGAGATATGTCATGTTAATACTGTGGTATTCATGTACAATTATTTAATTTCATACCTCTACAGTTCAACGCATGCTTTTCATTATTTGAGCCAAGGTGTAAATACACACTACTTCGCAAGAGGGTTGTACAAATATGAATTTGATAGGTAATAATAGTACAGACGGTTATTGCCCAGGATTTTTTTTTTTTATCGTATAGGGGTTGTAGGGGAAGAGGGTGAAGTTGGTAGCCTATCATTTCTGTTACCTGAGTAGCGCCTCGTATCTTATCCATAGCAGTAACGTCACACTTTCACTGGTAAAAAATAAACACAAAACACCAATCCAAAAATGATGGAAGTAAAACGTAGAGGTGATATCAAGGGGGAGAGAGAAGTTATAAGTCCAAGTCAAATCGAGAATTCTATAAACACACGTTGCGTGAAATCTGTCACTGTGTAACAGTAGCTAACCGTGAACTCTGAATATATTACACGTTACTGCCTAGCTAGTATGTTTACTTAGCGAACGTTAAGTCAGTTATCATAAATACACCAACTCTAAACGTTAAGTACGGTCAAATAGTTTGCAGTTAGCGTACAATAAACATCTAGCAAAATTACCGGTCTGACGTCAATTAATATTCCAACTGTCTTTAGTTATGTAACATCGGTAGGTGTACAGTTAACTAGCTCTCAGCTAGCCGCATCCGTGCATGCTTCTTGTAACGAGCTAATGTTAGTCAGATGCTAACGTTTGCCAATAAGCATGCTACAGTTAGCTAGCCAGCTAGCGGACGCTAACATATGCAATAAATTCACAATCCTGTGATACGTTGAGTTTAAGGGGCACATTTATTATTTTATTTAGTCTCTTCTAAATATATCCGAAGTGTGTTAGCTTAAAGCTTTCGAATGATTCGCATTTTAACTGAAGTGATTTAACAAACCTGAAATACGCTCCGCGCAATTTTGGAACGCCGGATGATTCGTTGACTTCTGGGGTCATATAATTACTTCCGGTTAATACTTCTTCGCAGCATTGAAAATAAGAGGACACCTTACTGCCATCACATGGGCAGGAGTTGCAACTGTTTCTAGGTGCAAAACTACGGATACCAACGAACAAAAATTTCCAGACCGGATATAACACAATAAAAATCACTTTTATTAACCCAGTTTATACTGTACATTATCTATTATTAAATCGATTAAACCTTACATTGTTTCACTTTACCAGCTCCCCAAAATATACAATTAGTAACCACAAACTCACATTACCAGCACCCCAAAATATACAATTAGGATCTACATTGACAATTTCAAATGAAACACCCTTTTCAGTTATATGTATTAGCACTAGGCCTATTCAGTAGACCTATTTTGTTATATTATCATCCCTTAATCCTACACAATCATTTTACCTTCCATCTTCTGTTATACACAGATTGAGAGGTACATTAATGTGAATGTTGACATATTGCTAGACGCATAAATGACAATGAGAAGTGGGAGATAAATCACAGTGTAAAGTACGATATCAAGTTCATATGGCAACCAACAAAATAATTGAGGGGAATACATCAACATCAAATAAAAAGGTCCACAGGTTTATTATAAATATATTTTTAAAGATAAATGCCTCTTAAAATAATACAACCCCAAAAACAGATTGAGCAAATTCTCAGAGAATAGGAGGAGTGTCTCTTGATGAGAATTTTACAAAGCACTAGACCTGATGTGGTCTTTGATATACCCCATTGGTTAAACATTTTGAAGTTGACAATAAATACCTTAATCACAGTAGTCTTATCAACACTGTACCATGACTGAAAAGCACAGTCTGGTAAGATCATGAATACAGAGAAACGTGCAAAAAAGTGGGACTAGTAAAATAATTAGAAGATTGAACAAAGCCAGTCTGAAATAGTCAGAAATAATTTACAACTATAAAGATTGATTGATTGATTGAAATAGTCAAATGCACACAAGTTAGTGTCTACATTAGTAATGTACGAACATTGTCAACAAACGGCATGTGAGAACTTTCACAAATATTGTTGTTTAAACGCAGACTCGGCAATATGACATTGTCATACACAGCATGGTGACTTCCTGCTTAGATAAGCTTTAAAAAATATATATATATATATATATTTTTTTAAACATTCCAATTTGTCAAAAGTTGAGACATGCCCATATTGAGAAGTGCCAACAGTGTCAGTGTTGGAAAATTATGACTTTCCTTTGTTGAACTTGTTGTTAGTCTGAGAAAAGCACCACAGAGTACCACACCATGACAAAACCAAGGCAATGCCAGTACTATTCACTGAAGCAAACAGACGTTTCCATCTTATGTCAGCTTCCCCTTACAAAATGTAGTCAGTTTTGAATAGTTTCACTTTAGTCTATCCTACTGATCACACGTTTCCTATAGAAAAAGGACAAAAATTCCCTCCAGTTTTACTAAGCCAAAGCTCAATAGAGTTGTTGAATCATTTCAATCGTTGTAGCTAAGCTCTTTCAATCCATACGACTGACAGTTTTTAATTAAAGTGGCAATTCCCTCCATCCGGGATATACTGTTGTCAAATCAAACACACTTCTGAGAGGTCAGTGCAGAAAAAAATTGCCGATCTGCAACGATTGAATTCCAGCCATGGACTGCTTCATGCCAAGGTTTCCACTAGATAGCACAGCCACAAAGTCAAAATTGGCTGTATCATAAAAATTTATGAAAACAAATACGTTTTTTGGTCTTAGTTTAAGGTTCAGTTTGGGCATAAGGTTAAAAAATCTAATTTTAAGCAGATAAATTGTAGAAATAGGCAGGGTTTATGACTTTGTGGCAACTAGTGACAGCCATCCTTGGGGTCAAAGTCCTTCTGGTTTTTGTTTCTCCCTGGTGCTTAATTGCTCAAAGTGTAATTGATTGGCTAAGGAAGTCACACACCTGGTTATGCAGATATAATTCAGTTCCAAGTTAAAAGGCAAGGATGAAAAACCAGCATAGAATACAGGCCAAGAGGACAAGAGTAGTACACCCATGGTCTTCTCGCTTATTCTCTCTCTCGTCAGGCAGCATTGAATAAATCAGTCTTTGGAGATTCCACAACAGAATCTATGTAACTTAGCTTGTTTAATGCAAATATTAGATTACATCACCAAAATGGTAATATGGCTGAAAGGATATGATCGGTGTCCCATCCACGGGACAGTTGAGCTAACGTAGGCTAATGCAGTTAGCATGAGGTTGTAAGTAACAAGAAAAATTCCCAGGACGTAGACATATCTGATATTGGCAGAAAGCTTAAATTCTTGTTAATCTAACTGCACTGTCCAATTTACAATAACTATTACAGTGAAATAATACCATGCTATTGTTTGAGGAGAGTGTACAGTTTTGAACTTGAAAAGTTATTAACAAACAAATTAGGCACATTTCGGCAGTCTTGATATAACATTTTGAACAGAAATGCAATGGTTCTGTGGATGAGTCTAAATCTTTGCACATGCACTGCTGCCATCTAGTGGCCAAAATCAAAAGTGCACCTGGGCTGGAATAATACATTATGGCCTTTCTCTTGCATTTCAAAGATTGTACAAAATAAATATTTATTTTTCTTTGTATTACCTTTTACCAGATCTAATATGTTATATTCTCCTGCATTCCTTTTACATTTCCACAAACTTCAAAGTGTTTATTTTCAAATGGTATCAAGAATATGAATATCCTTGCTCTAGGGGCAGATCCTGAAGAGGTTGGTTGAGAGACCTTGGGTTTTCATAACCAGAACTACTAAAAATACATTCATTGTTGAACAAGAATGCAAAAACAACAAAGGAATGTACTCAAGACAAATAACAGTTTCATTAACAGTATGCTTAGCACTTGAAATAAAGTACATCAAGTCTCCCTTATTCAACTGACTCTTAGCAAATAACAAGGTTCAGTGTGGCACAGAAAGTAAGACAGGGGTGTAGAAAGCTACACAATGCCACATAAGCCCAAATCAATCTCTCAACACCTAGCTATGACGAAACTTTCAGGTTCTGTTCAAGAACAACAAGAAAATGAAGAACCAACACAATAGTAACCTAAAGAAAGCTTTGCAAAATTAAAAATGGTTGCTAGGTGAATTTGTAAGAACTGCAGATAAGGATACGACCTCTGCAGACTGCACTCAAGGTTTTCAAATATTTAAAATTATATTGCTGTGAGAAGTTCAGTGTCAACGGTGAGCTTTGGGAAAACAAATAAAGGGTTACCCTCTCTACCTCATCTCCCCCGAAGGTAAGACACCTTTGTGGTCAGGCTAATGCCGCAAATATTTGCTTTACACTTGTGACCAATTGGTATACAGCTGAGCTAAAGCCCTATTAGAATGAATGATGAATGTCTTGACTGTTCTACATGTTGATGGACCTTCGCCAATGATCAGGAGAATAAAGCTGTTTAGTCAACGACAACGTGTGTCCATAACCGAAAAATGTAAGACTCAATAAAACATTACAAAAATTATCATAAAGGCAAGTACGCAGAAAAAATAGACTTGCATTGAACCGCTTCCACCCAATGAACATTGAGAGAAATCCTGAGTTTGCTCGTGTTTCAAAACCATATGAAATAATGAAACATTTCAGGTGAGGGAATGGAACAACAAAAGGAATTGACAGAGTAAAAGTGAAGTTCTAACACACCAGAACCGAGTCAAACACTGGTCCGCATTCAGACCGCACACTAAGGCAAGTTCACAAAGGTATCATCAGAGTGAATCAAGTTGAGGCCGAATGAAACCAGCCTCTCGAATGGACAATTCCCACTGAGAGAAACCCCAGTGACAGATCCTTTCACTGTGCTATGATGACCGTTGACTTCTCCGATTTGTTGTAATGCTGGTGCAAGTCTGCATATCAGGTTCTACATGATCAAAGTTAAAAAGAACAGACCTCTTTGGTCTCTCCCCCTTTGGTCTCCTGGGGAGTATATCGGTCCGATGCTTTGAGCTCGTGGTCCTGCAGAAGTGGTTTGTTGTGTTGGTCCTGAGCCTGGGCCAGGGCCTGTAACGTGTCTCTCTGAAACTGCTTGGCCTTGTTGTACAGCAGCACACCAACAAAAACCAGGGCCGTGCCGGCGGCGCTGAGCACCGTGATGTGGTTACTGAACACAATGATACTCAGCCAGATAGACATGGCGTGCTTCACTGTGCTGGCAACACTGTGGAGGAAAGGGGAGGGTGTTAGATACTGCTGCAGGTTGCAATAAACATTTTTGAATGTGACTACTGCCTGTCTAAATGCGATGACTGTCAAGGATAATAGTATTTTCAACCTGAATGTGACCGGAGGGCTTCTCAATAGTTTCAAGAGGTAAAATTGTTACACAGAGGTAAAAATAATTAAACAGATGGGAATGATGGCTAACTGAATTGAAATGCCCCCCTGCCTGTGTGACTCCTACCTAAAGGTGACGGGAGAGATGCGTCCCATGAGGGCGTAGGCGGTGACACTCTGCAGGTGGAACAGGACCCCATCAAACAGCAGCAGCAGAACGATGTCTTGACTCCAGCTGAACGAACGCTCACTTTTCCCAATCACTGGAAGGTCCTGGAGGCACAAAGGAGCACACCAAACTGAAACAGTCCCAAACCAAATACCAGGTCAAGTTGCTAACTTGGTATTTTCATTGTTTTTAAACCAACTGTTTTACAACAAACAGGTATTAGGCTATAGTCATTATGATGGTAATAGTATTTTATATCATTTGTATCTGCCATCAGTAGCTTTAGCTGAACAACACAGTACTGCATTCAAAACAAATGGAAACCGGTACACATTAGGCTACACGATATACTCCAGGTCATGAAGCTCAATTATTAGACCACAGTCTGGGAACTGCTTGTCAACAATAGTGGCCTCCTTTCATTACACCAGAGCACTGTGTGCAGGGTGCACTCCAATTACAATGACGCCAGCCTGCTGGACACACATACGTTTCTAATATAGAAGGGATGACATTTATGCACTATTAACAGCATATTAGTTATTTTGCTATTATTATATACTAAGAAATATAGACATTCATTTTCAGTTACTGTAACAAATGCATTACTCTGTTAAACCAGAATGTTCAGAGCACTCATTAACTGTCAATCATAAATGTGAAATACCAAATGGTAATATATTCAACAGTACAGTAATATACGTGACTGACCATGAGGAAGACCCAGGCAGGTATTAGCATAATGACTGCAGCTGCACTGGTGTAGAACTGCAGTTCTGGAGGGCTAAACAGGACACAGGAACAAGTATTCTATTCAGTACAGACACCGGTAAACACTTCATACTATAATCTACCGTCAACAGTTTAACATTAAATTCCTCAACTCCTCAATTTCTTTACACATCTGTTAACAATACACTGTGTTTTATTGTTTTTTTTTGTATTCCTAGGATACAACAGGAATTATTATCCAGTACAGGATAAAATACTGGGCCTAATACATTCATTAGTTTTGTATATTACAAACTAGGAAGTACTAAAAACAACTTACCTGAATTTGTATGTGTCTCCACTTAGTAGCTTCTTTGAAAAAACATTCTGTAAACTGATAGAGGGAATATGAAGAGAACCATGAGAATGTGTGGTGGTGTCACATTGCCCTGAAAAGACAAAGCTTTGAAATGTGAGAAATGTCATAAATACGGGTACTATTGTGTTACTGTGTGTGAGTACCAGTCCATGATGTTGGTGGAGAGGGCTGCAGAAAAGCCCAGCATATTAAAACTGATCTCTGTTGCAGTGCAGAGGGCCAGGCCAGCCATGACAGGAAAAAGGGACAGGTTCACCCACATCCCTACACACACACACACACACACACACACACACACACACACACACACACGTCAGCTATCTGCACAAGACCTAGCCCTAAAGTATTGGTAGAGTGACACATTTTTTGTTGTTTTGGATCTGTACTCCAGCACCTTGGATTTGAAATGATACGATGGCTATGAAGGTTAAAGTGCAGACTGTCTGATTTAATTTGATGGTATTTTCATCCAGATCAGGTGAACCGTTTAGAGATCACAGCACTTTTTGGAAATTTTAGGGGACCAAAGATATTGGGACAAATTCACTTAAACAGATTATTTTGTGCCCAATAGAAATTAATGGTATATATAGTTTTGTGTCATTTTGGAGTCACATTTTATTCTTATTTACAATAAAAGTATCTAAACACTTCTACATTAATGTGGATGCTACCATGATTACGGATAATCCTGAATGAATCGTGAATAAATACGAGTGAGAAAGTTAGATGCACAAATATCTTACCTCCCAAAAATGCTAACCTCCCCTGTTATTGTAATGGTGAGAGGTTAGCATGTCTTGGCTGTATGATGTTTGTGCGTCTACCTTTCTCACTGATTATTCAAAGCATTACATGGGCTTGCTCCTACCCATCTCTCTGATTTGGTCCTGCCGTACATACCTACACGTACGCTACGGTCACAAGACGCAGGCCTCCTAATTGTCCCTAGAATTTCTAAGCAAACAGCTGGAGGCAGGGCTTTCTCCTATAGAGCTCCATTTTTATGGAACGGTCTGCCTACCAATGTCAGAGACGCAAACTCGGTCTCAACCTTTAAGTCTTTACTGAAGACTCATCTCTTCAGTGGGTCATATGATTGAGTGTAGTCTGGCCCAGGAGTGGGAAGGTGAACGGAAAGGCTCTGGAGCAACGAACCGCCCTTGCTGTCTCTGCCTGGCCGGTTCCCCTCTTTCCACTGGGATTCTCTGCCTCTAACCCTATTACAGGGGCTGAGTCACTGGCTTACTGGGGCTCTCTCATGCCGTCCCTGGAAGGGGTGCGTCACCTGAGTGGGTTGATTCACTGATGTGGTCATCCTGTCTGGGTTGGGGCCCCCCCTTGGGTTGTGCCGTGGCGGAGATCTTTGTGGGCTATACTCGGCCTTGTCTCAGGATGGTAGGTTGGTGGTTGAGGATATCCCTCTAGTGGTGTGGGGGCTGTGCCTTGGCAAAGTGGGTGGGGTTATATCCTTCCTGTTTGGCCCTGTCCGGGGGTGTCCTCGGATGGGGCCACAGTGTCTCCTGACCCCTCCTGTCTCAGCCTCCAGTATTTATGCTGCAGTAGTTTATGTGTCGGGGGGCTAGGGTCAGTTTGTTATATCTGGAGTACTTCTCCTGTCCTATTCGGTGTCCTGTGTGAATTTAAGTGTGCTTTCTCTAATTCTCTCTCTCTTTCTCTCTCTTGGAGGACCTGAGCCCTAGGACCATGCCCCAGGACTACCTGACATGATGACTCCTTGCTGTCCCCAGTCCACCTGGCCGTGCTGCTGCTCCAGTTTCAACTGTTCTGCCTTATTATTATTCGGCCATGCTGGTCATTTATGAACATTTGAACATCTTGGCCATGTTCTGTTATAATCTCCACCCGGCACAGCCAGAAGAGGACTGGCCACCCCACATAGCCTGGTTCCTCTCTAGGTTTCTTCCTAGGTTTTGGCCTTTCTAGGGAGTTTTTCCTAGCCACCGTGCTTCTACACCTGCATTGCTTGCTGTTTGGGGTTTTAGGCTGGGTTTCTGTACAGCACTTTGAGATATCAGCTGATGTACGAAGGGCTATATAAAATAAATTTGATTTGATTATTCACGATTCATTCAGGATTATGCGTCATCATGGTAACATCCACATTAATGTAGAAGTGTTTAGAAACATATTCTATTCTTATTTACAATAAAAGTTACTCCAAAATGACACAATACAATATTTACCATTAATTTATATTGGGCACAAAATAATCTGAAACACAATTGAAAGACACAGCAAATGCATCCAACAAGCTTGATGTAGTTATTGCCTGCTAAGAATATGGGACAAAATACTTACTTTTTACTAAGCATAAGTGAATTTGTCCCAATACTTTTGGTGCCCCAAAATAGGGGAATACAGTGTGCATGTGCTTTACCTGTGTATTCCCCTAGGATCAGCCTAGACATGATGACAGTGAAGATGGGCGCGGAGCTCTTCACCGTCTCAGCGAAGGAGACCGCCACATTCTTCAGGCTCACCAGTCCCAGCACCACACTAGTGAACCTGCAGAACAGGATAGGTTAGTAGCATTCAGACCAGAAGACAATCCCACACCACAACCA
Source organism: Oncorhynchus nerka (assembly GCF_034236695.1). NCBI lineage: Eukaryota > Metazoa > Chordata > Actinopteri > Salmoniformes > Salmonidae > Oncorhynchus > Oncorhynchus nerka. Next base: position 67,266,540 of record NC_088402.1, read on the forward strand.
CTCCAAACCTATGCTACACAGACTATCCCTTTTCCAGATTGTCAAACTGTTTACCTGTAATGATAGATGAGCTGAGATTGAGTTGAGCATCGCACTAACCTAAAATGTAACCGTTTAGAGGCCATTTAAAAAAGGCCCACATCAGAGGAAGTTGAAGCACCTATTTCGAGTAATTCCTGTCCTAGAGCGGAAATTCTCGTTTAGGTTCCACATCAAAGACTGATGCTGGTAGCAGAGAAATAACAAATAAGGCACTAAACAGACAGCTGTCAGTGTAACTAGCTAGCATGCTAAGCTAAGTCAGCTAATGAAAGTTATAGTATGTGAGCACCATTTCAGTTAAGACAGGCATACTGTAAAGGAGTCAGCATGCTTCCTATCCGAAACAGTTCGGTAGCGTTTGTGCATATATTATGACAATGTTTTTGATCATTTGGATTGTGATTCTTTTTTAAATAGGTTGTTCAAGAACACAATATTTTTATGGAGGCAAGCCGAAGACAAAGTCTACACCCATTCGTCTGTGAGTGGCCAAAAGTAGGGATTCTTCAATAGAGTCTTTGTTGTCATTCACTGAGAGATGAGTTGTTTTGATGGACATTTTTTAATTGAAAAATACTGCACCAAATATTAAAATTGATGACAGATTTCTTGAGTCATCTTAGATAAACTCTGACTATTTTGGAGGAAGTCTATACTGGCTACGGCACTCAAAATGGACAAACTACTATTGCCTCTTTTTTTCTTGTTTTTCCAAACAAAGGTCTTTTAAGGGAGCATGCAGCACACTTATTTGGTTCGGCAAGCCGAACTGATGCATGAAAATAATAACTTCAGGAAAAGACTGCCAGTCTACCTATCAAGAGATGAGTCTCAGCTAAACTGCGCCTATACGAGCCGTTTACGATTGTCTGACTCTTGCCGTTTGATAATTCCAGTGAAACAGTGCCAGACATTATATACAGTGCATTCGGAAAGTATTCAGACCGAATGACATTTTCCACATTTTGTTACTTGGTCTTGGGCTGTTTTTCATCACTGCCAAGCTTTTTGGTCTCTCCAGAGATGTTAGATCGGGTTCAAGTACGGACTCTGGCTGGGCCACTCAAGGACATTCAGAGACTTGTCCCGAAGCCACTCCTGCGTTGTCCTGGCTGTATGCTTGGGGTCATTGTCCTGTTGGAAGGTGAACCTTTGTCCCTGATAGAGGAAAATATGGTTGAAATGACTAATTATGTATACATTCCAATCAGAAACTGACTAGTCCAAATGCTATAATGTACGGTACATGTGAGTTTTCCCTCTTGCTCCCTTTCCCAATTGTATATAATGTAGTCAGGAGTTAGTAACAATATAGGTCTGTTCCTTAGTTCATTCAGTTGTACAAATCTCCAGGTGGTGGGAACGGGCCATCTCCAAATGGTCGGGAATGTTGATTTATGCTGACTGGCCTTGACTTCGTGCTGATAACGTGGAGGCTTGAGAGTTAAGAGGGGCCCTCTGTTTGTGAAACGGAACGTTTGGAAAACGCTGACGTCATTTTCAGTTTATAACCTGTGGAAATGTGTGTAAGCATTCAGTACTCTCTGGAATTAAACGCTCTTTACCTGGCTTTTAAGACTGGTCTCGATCTACTTCATGCATAATTAATGAACTTACAATTCATTAATTAATTAGAAATGAGTGCTAATTGATTTTGGCAATTAAAGCATAAAGGAATTTAGAATTCCTCTATCAGTCCCAGTCCGAGGTCCTGAGCCCTCTGGAGCAAGTTTTCATCAAGGATCTCTCTGTACTTGGCTCCGTTCATCTTTCCCTCGATCCTGACTAGTCTTCCAGTCCCTGCCGCTGAAAAACATGCCCACAGCATGATGCTGCCACCAGTATGCTTCACCGTAGAGATGGTGCCAGGTTCCCCCAGATGTGACGCTTAGCATTCAGGCGAAATCTTTGTTTCATCAGACCAGAGAATCTTGTTTCTTATGGTCAGAGTATTTTAGGTGCCTTTTCGCAAACTCCAAGAGGGCTGTCATGTGCCTTTTATTGAGGAGTGGCTTCCATCTGGGCACTATCTTAAAGGCCTGATTGGTGGAGTGATTACCAGATTGTTGTCCTTCTGGAAGGTTCTCCCATCTCCACAGCAGAACTCTGGAGCTCTGTCAGAGTGACCATCAGATTCTTGGTCACCACCCCGACCAAGGCCTTTCCCCCGCGATTGATCAGTTTGCCGGGTCCAAAGAAACCAAAGAAAGTTTTAAACAAATGTAGATTCTTCAAAGTAGCCACCATTTGCCTCGACAGCTTTGCACACTATTGGCATTCTCTCAACCAGCATTCACCTGGAATGCATTTCAAATAACAGGTGTGCCTTGTTAAAAGTTAATTTGTGGAATTTCTTTCCATCTTAATGTGTTTCAGCCAATCAGTTGTGTTGTGACAAGGTAGGGGTGGTATACAGAAGATAGCCCTATTTGGTAAAATACCAAGTCCATATTATGTCAAGAACAGCTCAAATAAGCAAAGCGAAATGACAGTCCATCATTACTTTAAGACAAGAAGGTCAGTCAATACAGAAAATGTCAAGAACTTGGAAAGTTTCTTCAAGTGCAGTTGCAAAAACCATCAAGCGCTATGATGAAACTGGCTTTCATGAGGGCCGCCACAGGAAATTAAGACCCAGAGTTAACTCTCATTAACTTATCCACTGCAGCAGAGTTATCAGCCTCAGAAATTGCAGCCCAAATAAATGCTTCACAGAGTTCAAGTAACAGACATCTCAACATCAACTGTTTAGAGGAAATTGTTCAAAAGAAACCACTACTAAAGGACACCAATGATAAAAAGAGACTTGCTCGGGCCAAGAAACACGAGCAATGGATATTAGACTGGTGGAAATCTGTCCTTTGGTCTGATGAGTCCAAATTTTAGATTTCTGGTTCCAACCACCGTGTCTTTGTGAGACGCAGAGTTGGTGAACGGATGATCTCTGCATGTGTAGTTCCCACCATAAAGCAATAAGGAGGTGCAATGGTGTGTGGGTTCTTTGCTCATGACATTGTCAGCAATTTTATTTGTAACTTTTATTTAACTAGGCAAGTCCGTTATGAACAAATTCTTATATATAACGACGATCTACTGGGGAACAGTGGGTTAACTGCCTTGTTCTGGGGCAGAACGACATACTTTTACCTTGTCAGCTTGGGGATTCGTGTCAGCAACCCTTTGGTTACTGACCCAACGCTCTAACCACTAGGTTACCTGCCTAGATACATTTAGAATTCAAGGCACACTTAACCAGCATGGCTACAACAGCATTCTGCAGCGATACGCCATCCCAACAGGTTTGTACTTAGTGGGACTATCATTTGTTTTTCAACAGGACAATGGCCCAACACACCTACAGGCAGTGTAAGGGTTATTTGACCAAGAAGGAGAGTGATGGAGTGCTGCATCAGATGACCTAGCCTTCACAATCACCCGACCTCAAACCAATTGAGATGGTTTGGGATGAGTTGGACCGCAGAGTAAAGGAAAAGCAGCCAACAAATGCTCAGCATATGTGGGAACTCCTTCAAGACTGTTGGAAAAGCATTCCAGGTGAAGCTGGTGCTGGTTGAGAGAACGCCAAGAGTGTGCAAAGATGTCATAAAGGAAACGGGGGGCTACTTTGAAGAATCTAAAATATATTTTGAATTGTTTAACACTTTTTTGGTTACTACATGATTCCATGTGTTATTTCATAGTTGATATCTTCCTTATTATTCTACAATGTCTAAAATAGTAGAAGTAAAGAAAAACCCGTGAATGAGGAGGTGTCCAAACGTTTGACTGGTACCATATTATTTATACACCCACACACACACACACACTCGTGGCCAAAAGTTTTGAGAATGACACAAATATTAATTTCCAAAGTTTGCTGCTTCAATGTCTTTAGATATTTTTGTCAGATGTTACTAAGGAATACTGAACTATATTTACAAGCATTTCATAAGTGTCAAAGGCTTTTATTGACAATTACATGAAGTTGTTGCAAAGAGTCAATATTTGCAGTGTTGACCCTTCTTTTTCAAGACCTCTGCAATCCGCCCTGGCATGCTGTCAATTAACTTCTGGGCCACATCCTGACTGATGGCAGCCCATTCTTGCATAATCAATGCTTGGAGTTTGTCAGAATTTGTGGGTTTTTATTTGTCCACCCGCCTCTTGAGGATTGACCACAAGTTCTCAATGGGATTAAGGTCTGGGGAGTTTTGGCCATGGACCCAAAATATCCATGTTTTGTTCCCCGAGCCACTTAGTTATCACTTTTGCCTTATGGCAAGGTGCTCCATCATGCTGGAAAAGGCATTGTTCGTCACCAAACTGTTCCTGGATGGTTGGGAGAAGTTGCTCTCGGAGGATGTGCTGGTAAAAATTTTTATTCATGGCTGTGTTCTTAAGCAAAATAGTGAGTGGGCCCACTCCCTTGGCTGAGAAGCAACGCCGCACGTGAATGGTCTCAGGATGCTTTACTGTTGGCATGACACAGGACTGATGGTAGCGCTCACCTTGTCTTCTCCAGACAAGCTTTTTCCAGATGCCCCAAAAAATTGGAAAGGGGATTCATCAGAGAAAATAACTTTACCCCAGTCCTCAGCAGTCCAATCCCTGTACCTCTTGCAGAATATTAGTCTGTCCCTGATGTTTTTCCTGGAGAAAAGTGGCTTCTTTGCTGCCCTTCTTGACAACAGGCCATCCTCTAAAAGTCTTCGCCTCACTGTGCGTGCAGATGCACTCACACCTGCCTGCTGCCATTCCTGAGCAAGCTCTGTACTGGTGGTGCCCCGATCCCGCAGCTGAATCAACTTTAGGAGACGGTCCTGGTGCTTGCTGGACTTTCTTGGGCGCCCTGAAGCCTTCTTCACAACAATTGAACCCCTCTCCTTGAAGTTCTTGATGATCCGATAAATAGTTGATTTAGGTGTAATCTTACTGGCAGCAATATCCTAGCCTGTGAAGCCCTTTTTGTGCAAAGCAATGATGACGGCACATGTTTCCTTGCAGGTAACCATGGTTGACAGAGGAAGAACAATGATTCCAAGCACCACCCTCCTTTTGAAGCTTCCAGTCTGATATTCGAACTCAATCAGCATGACAGAGTGATCTCCAGCCTTGTCCTCGTCAACACTCACACCTGTATTAACGAGAGAATCACTGACATGTCAGCTGGTCCTTTTGTGGCAGGGCTGAAATGCAGTGGGAATGTTTTTGGGGATTCAGTTCATTTGCATGACAAAGAGGGACTTTGCAATTAATTGCAATTCATCTGATCACTCTTCATAACATTCTGGAGTTAATGCAAATTGCCATCATACAAACTGAGGCAGCAGACTTCGTGAAAATTTATATTTGTGTCATTCTCAAAACTTTTGGCCACGACTGTATATACATATTTTTTTTCAGTTCCTCATGCAGCTATGGAACCCTGCCTGGTGGTCTAGGTGCTACCTTGTCCCAGACCTGCTGTCTCGACCTC